>NC_143432.1:2408235-2709264 GCF_059467195.1 Physcomitrium patens
CAGCCATAGTACGCTCTGCATATTGGCTACCATCTGTTATGCATCGCATTAAGTCTGTCGTGCTTGCCTCTCAACTGCGACGGTCAATAGATGCTCCCAAAATACCCGTGATGGAGGTATTGTGCTTCCTATGTTTGTCATTGAATATTAAGCTATTTTAATTCTATATTCTCAGGCGGCTTTTTGATAGTTGTGGGATGCAGACACTCAATTTCTACCTCTTGATGCAGAAATCTAGTGTTTCTGGTCGTTCTAGGTTTCTTTGACATTGATTGTAGCTGGCCATCTTACGGTTGCCAGTGATGCAGGTCCTTAAGGCACTTACAACAACCCGTTGTAACGAAAACTTCAATATGGAAGCCCTTGAGTTGTTTGGGGATTCCTTTCTGAAATATGCCGTGAGTCGAAAACTATTTCTTGAGTCAAGTACAGCTAACGAAGGAGTTCTGTCCACAAGGCGTATACGCAGTATTTGCAACGAAGCCTTGCACAAATTAGCTGTCGACCGAGGACTATCTGTACGTCTCTTCTTTTGGAGAATATGTGCAGATTTATTTTATTTTATTGAGTACCTAGGTTTATGCATACCATTTGTATATTCATTATATCTTGGTTTCAGAAGTCTTGGCTTCTTGGTTTTTGTCACAATTAGAGATGAACTCTGTATGTAACGTGATTTACTGTAATGTTTTCCACTTCAAAAGTGGATTTGAAGGTGAATTCTTATTAGTGATGTTTCTCGTCATGATTGTTTGTGATGTTATCAAGATGCGAAAGCTTTTTTACGAGTTCTGAAGTTTAGCTATCGTTGCAGGCATATATTCGTGATTGTCAGTTTGACCCTAGCCGCTGGGCTGCGCCAGGCATGTTGGCTGCGAAGCGGGTTAATTGTCATTGTAAAGAGGATAATTTGTTGAAACCATTCAAATCCACCACTTCCAAGGTTACGGGTGTCTTTGGTAACGAGTTACTTAAGGACAAAATTCAGACAGAGACAATCAAACCACGGATAGGGCTGACTTGCGACAAAGGGCATCGTTATCTCTGCTCAAAGACAATATCAGATGTGACGGAAGCTCTTATAGGTGCTTACCTTGAATATGGTAGAAACTGCGAAGGTGCCTTAAAATTCATGACTTGGGCTGGCATAGACGTGCATTTTGATTCCAAGTTGATGGAGGCTGCAAGTAAAGCGTCACCGGTAGACTTGAGCTATGATTATGGGGAGGATTTGAAAGCTTTTGAGAAAAGGATAGGATACACGTTTAAGAATAAATATCTTCCATTAGAAGCACTGACGCATTTTTCCAACATGGTTGGCGATCAAATTCGCTGCTATCAGGTATACAGTTATCAACTTTGACATCTTTAGATAAACTCCAACATATACTAAGAGCCACTTTTGTAGTAATAGACAGTAGTTTGCGTAAATTTTTTGGATGATTACGTCATGTTTGTTGTGAATCTATTTCCAACAACGTATAGTATATTATTGAATGTTGTTATTTTCTGGCTTCAGAGACTTGAATTCCTCGGAGACGCTGTGCTAGACTTTCTATTGACACGACATCTGTTCACATCGCATCCTACCTCGACCCCTGGACTCTTGACTAGTTTGCGAACGGCATCAGTAAACAACGAGCGTTTTGCGCGGGTAGCTGTTAAACATAGGTTACATTGTTATTTGCGGCATGGATCTGGACGGCTTCTGCATCAGATTGAAGAATTTGTCAAGTCTTTCGAGGCAGCTGATGATGATCAGAAAAATAGTTCATTTGGATTGAATGGACTCGAAGCTCCGAAGGTATGTGATGATGTTTAGGAGTCTTTTACCTTTGCTAATATCTTACTTGTAATGATCGTATCGGGACAGAGAACACCTTACATCTTTACGGTTTATGAGGTTCCTCAATTTAGAGTTTTTTTTTAGGCTCTATGTATTTACAGCAATGGACGTGTGGCTATGACCGTCCTGAATTCATTTAAGATGACATTTAAGAGATTTTTCTGGAGACCATATCCTCCAATTATTTTTGAGTAGGCTTATTTATTACTTACTGAAGTTCTTAAAGTAACAATTTCCCTCTCGTTTTGTCCTGATGCATACAGGTTCTTGGTGACTTGGTAGAGAGTATCGCGGGAGCTATTTTAGTCGACACTTGCTTTGATCTTGATAAAGTGTGGGCAGTCATGATGCCTCTGCTTGAGCCAATTGTCACTCCAGCCACGCTTGACATTCATCCTGTGACCGAACTTGAGGAACTTTGTATGAGCAAAGGATACTCTATTAAATATGGAGTACATAAAGAAGATGAATGTAATTCAAGAGCAATATATGAGGTATGTCTTATACAAATTTGTCTTTCTTACTTTCTGTTTATGTTCCTTGCCTCTGACAATCTGGGCTGTTGCAGAACGATGTTTTGAGATGCTGCTGTGGAGTGTTTTACTCTTGGGTTTGGTTCTGGGCATTTCTATACTCCTGAAACTGTGTTAACCCCGGGATTTAAATTGACTGTCGATATATCTCAGGTCCAAATCAGTGATGAGCTATTCTTTCGTGGAGAATCATGTAAGCCCAAAAAGAAGACAGCTAAAAAAGATGCTGCTGTGAAAGTATTAGCAAAACTTAAGGTAGGCTACATACCTTCACCAACGTGCTTCTTCATTTCGTATTCCGACATAGATAAAGTACAGTTAGGTGCGCAACACTTACCTTTTGTGTACGAGCTTAGGTCATTCTTTCGAAACTGTTTGATAGAAATCAAGATAAACGCTTCGTGATGTGGTATTTACTGGTGCAGAGACACGCATGTGAAGACAAATTGGGGCACGAGATTGTCAACTGCAAACAGGAAATTGAGACTTGTGAAGCACTGGGTAACTCAAATTCAACAAACACAGCACAAGTATTACCCAACGAAAAGAAAGAGCCTAGTTCTGCGATATCTACTTCCAGTCGCGGTGTTTTTGATGACTGCAGTCAGGTCTGTTTGAAAACACTGACTTTTATTTGAGAGTTAAATCATGCCTATTGAAATTTTTCTGTTGTAAGATATTCAAAGCTACACTTCTAGTCTTGGACAACGGTTTCTGTTCCGTCCTTAATAAAGTCCATATTTGCAATGTGAGACTGATATTTAATCCAGAAAAAAAGGTTAGTAAACGATTTAACGTCTGCTCAGAGGCTCGGGAGTTCCTTAGAGCTGCAGAAGTGTACTCTCTCCAGAGTGAATAATTTTGATGAGGACAATTTGGAATATTTCTGAACTCAAGTACGGTACTTGTCTGGTGCAGACACACAAATGCAGAGACATACCTGAAAAGGAGATCATCGGCTGGGATCAAAAACTTGCGTCTTGTGAAGTATTGGCAAACTTTCCACCTGCAGACATGTCACAAATAATCTCAGACGAAAAGTCACAACTTTGTTCCACTCCTAGTACCGTAGTCAGCGAATTAGGTGAGGGCCTGCAAGGTATAGAAGTTAGGACTAGAATGTTACCTACGGTTGGGCTGAGCATACAAACTGATACGGAGTCACTTAGTAACACTACTCAAACTAAGAACTCGTCTTTGGTTACGGAAACTTGCACAATGCTCGCGACAACTTGGGGTGGACTTCAGCCGAAAGGACATAATAGGTCTGAGAATGGTTCCGTCGAAGATGCCATAGCTGCCCGGCATGATGTAGGTGAAGGTCCTGCTAAACTACACATGTCTGCTTCTAAGCACGATTCGGACAAAGTTCCTAAAGTTTTGCCAATTCCAGCAGCTGAGGATTTGATTTCAACCAATACTTTAATTGCGATTCAAGAGCTCAGTAAGAATACACTGTCGGAGAAGAGGTTGGAATCTGAAGATGATGGCAACAGGTCATCCAAAATGCCAAAATATTACTGGTCGCGAGAAGTGGCAGTGACGAACTCTGGAACTATTTCAGATTCTTCTACAGGTAAGACCAAGTCAGTCCTCTTTTGTCCGTCATGTTTCCTGCTATATTTCTGGTAGTGGTATACATGACTGTTCTTTGCGGAGACCTCTATTTAGGGTAGTCACATGAGGATTGTCACTATAATGCAGAAAACCAAATAAATACACAGATAAGTTATACTGCTATGGGTTCCTCAATAATTGCCTTTTTATCATGAACAGTATTGCATTCCACGAGCCACAACCTCGTTAAGCCCTCGGATGAGGTAACGAATTTATTGGATTTTTGCCCATGGACAGCAGCATTGCCTTCAGGTATCGTTTCGTGCTCCAGATGTGTGACAGCCTGTGGAAGTTAATTATTTAATTCATTTTACAAGGAGATTGTTGCTTCATTTATTCCTAAGCTCGTCAGCCCTGTGACATTCAATTGAGTACTTCCTGTTTATATTTGCAGCTCGCAATGCTCTATCTTCTAAGGCCCTTCTGCATACTAACCCTCCATTAGATATTTACTGGTACCGTGCTATGATGTTTTGTAGGAAGTAGTATCTGTGAAGTTCAAAGCCAGACCACAACTTCCGCTAAACCCCACGATGTTGTGGACGTATTGAAGGGTGACGGAATCATGTCTTCCTTTCAACCAAGAAGTCCAGTTCGTGCGAATGACTCAAAGCTGTCTAATTTGCATACGATACAAGGAGCGAAGTGCAGTAGCAAACCTGTGCGAGCTGCCCCGGCAAATTGCAGACAACATCTGAATGAACTTCGCATGAAGAACAAGTGGCTCAGCCTAGCATTTAAATTGATAAACGAAGAAAGCACACATAATGTTCCAAGGTTAGTATTAGCTACATGTGTTGCAATTTTAAGACTATGCTGGTAGTTGTGAGGCATCCGCGAGAGAGAGAGAGAGAGAGAGAGAGAGAGAGTTATTCTTATTATTATTATTATTATTATTATTATTCTTATTGTTGTTGTTGTTGTTGTTGTTGTTATAGAATAAAACACTACATATGGTCGATGTATGACAGTTTTCATATTCTTTAAAGCTTGTTTTTGGCGAATATCTTCATTAAGCTGGTGCCGAGAAGTTTTCACGACTTCGAACATGTCTTCTAGGCTGAAAGTTGTGTACGTGAATAATGGCGGTTTAATTACTGAGGTTAAGTTTGGTAGAATGTGCAGATTCAGGTTTTCCTTGACAGTCGACACGGGGAAAGAGAGGTATGAAAGCCAAGGAGAAGCTAAATCTGGTAAAAAGCAGGGTCAGGAATCTGCAGCATTAGCAATGTTAACTATCTTAAAGCAGAATGGTGTTGCTATATTTGATTGAGTAGTGTGCATTGCTCGTGAAATGAGAGCTTAGTTGTTCTGTGAAGTGTTGCTTATGTAATCTTGTAATTTAAGTTTAAAAAATTACATTATATTCCATTACTTCTGACCCTTATTCCTCGTTTCATCAAGTGACAGTACCTGAGCCAATATTTCCATGGTGGTCTATATTCCGGAACACTTTTTTCATCCTTAGTAACATAACAGGTTGGTGGATCTCCGAGAAGGCTGTTATTATTGTTTTTCAATTAGTTACAATGAAATTCATCTATTTTAGGCTCATAGGGATAGTTAAAGCAATCGTATGATCGTAGCGCACTACGTAAAAATTCTGATTTATTGTGCCCCCTGACCACGTTTTTACTGCAAGTAGTTTGCAAGTCGTTGCAATTTTGTATGAATTTGGTTTGTGCTCCAACTCTGTAGTATCTAAGATCTATCTATACGTCACACTTCAAACCATTAATACTCCTAACGACAACTGGGGTTCATATCTTTTTCCTCGGCTACGGTGATTATTAACTGGACCCTTGAGATTTCTTTATCTATGTAACCTCAGTAATACTTACTGAAATTAAACATTTTGAATTAACTTTATGTGACAGTTCAACTTGTGTGTGTGCGTGAGTGTAGGAATACATATATATATATATATATATATATATACATATCTTTTAATAAAGCTGCTACCAAGGCAAAAAATGAACATAACCAAGGTTCCGAAATCACACAGTTGACAAATTAAGCCAAGCATCGAGGGCTTCCCATCGTGTTGTCAAAAGAAAGATTCTCAGTCCATTCCTTGAAAGAATTAGGTTAACAATACCAGTGTCTTAAAACAGCATTCATTCGCATGACGTGGTGAAACCAATTTTCTCATCAAAACTACAGAAATAAAAACTTGATGAGTTAACATGAAGAGTCATTTTTGGAGCTGCCTTCACACAAAACGAGGATTTCTTTGTCGGAGTTGAACCGAACAGTTGCAGGGATGGATTTGGAAGTGGTAGATTACAGAGGCTTTCCACACATGAGTGAAGTTTCTTTTTGAAGACGCTAGTCTGAGTGTCACAACAAAGGCAAGGAAAGAGTAGTAGCTTACGAGACACTTGATGCAGTAGCAGCAGCCCATCACCTCCTCCTCCTCCTCTTCTGTCTTTCCCCCCCAAAGCAAAGAGAGACCCACCTCGCCATTTGACACTGTGGGTTTGTTTCTATCGCCTCTGTGCACAGTGACCACGATCACGAGGAAGAGGAGGAGGCGGTGGAGGAGGAGCATCGCATCTCTTGCTCACAGGGAGCACATCGGTTATTATTTTGCCGTTTCCCTTGCCTCGTGCACTATCGCCCTTCTTGTTCCATCCTATTGCAACGTCAGGTAATCGTGGCTTCTTACGTCTTTCGCTTTGGAACTTTCTGACGCTCTTTGTTTGCCTTACCGTCCTGGTACATCACCCGCTCGTCTTGATTGATTGTGTAAGGAAGCCTGGAGGTCGTTTTTTCATGGGCATTATTAGTATTCATGTTTTTAGATGTGTTGAGCTGGGCACTCTAGCGATCCCTTCCCTTTTCTCGGGACGTCATATGTACCTCCTCCACTCGCTTGCACATGGGGTTTTTAGGGTAGGTTCTTTTTGCCTCAATTTGTGAACTAGATAACAGTCTCTATTGCTCGTATAATTCTCTTCGGGTTGTGTCGAGTGTTGATTTTAATGGCATTGGTTTGATGGTGAGCGAATTAGTTGTTTTCTCGGGAGTGACATTGTACCATGCCCAGCCTCGACAAGCTTTGAGCATAAAAACTTTTTGGGTCAAGGACATATTCTGGCTTCTGTTGAGTACTCTCAGATGTCCTGTCGTTAAATTCGGCACTGCAGTCAGGCGCTAGGGCTGAAGTACGTCTTTTCTTTCGATTAGGTACTGCTGACTGAGTCAATGTGGTGGTTATATAGCAATTCTGAACGATTCAAGTAAGGGAATAATTCGTGAAATTGGGAGCATGAGCGTTATTCAATATGGCGTTCGTAAACTTGCAATCTAGGTTTCCAGGCGACTGTATTTGGTCTGGCATTTGAATGTATGTATTCAGCGGATTCACCTCGTGGTTACGATTATTCTTGTAGTAGAATTTTATGGATGCCATCATCTTACAGTTCATTGAAGCCTTGACGAATTTGACCGACAGAAGCAGTGAAGAGCCTTACGCGGAGCTTTAACAAGAACAGGGGTGGGAGTGCATGTAGGGTGAATTTCAGCTTGCGGAGCCTCCGCATCTACGGACAATGCGAGGAGACCCGTAAATGTTTTTTTGTAACGACGGCCGGGCGGGAAAACTTTCTCGGCAAGGTGGATAGTTAAGGAACTTGTGGAGATCAAATGGAGGGAATTGATGAGGGAGAAGAAGCTCACAATATGCAAGGAGAATCCCCTGAGGTCACTAAGGTGGGCCATACACGGGAGGCCATGGAAGTGGAGGTTATAGAAGGTGTAGAATTTTTAGGCAATACTCATGAGCAGGAGGAGGATCTCCCATCCATTGAAGGCCGTAGCAACGTAAACACCAATGAGTTGGATGCCTTTGAGAAAGAAAGAGGGGAGCCTTTGGATCCAAGTATTGTTTCGAAAAATGGAGAAGGTCCACAAGATATTGCTCATGTGGATCATCGTAAGAATGGATTAGTTGACTTGAATGAGGAGACCAGCGAAATAGATGTATATCTTATGGTACCAGCTGGCGATGCGTTAATGACAGAACAGGATGAAGCACTTTTGGGAGGAGATACGGAAATGATCGAAGATGCTAGTGAGGACACTGTCGCGTTGCAGCGAACTAAACCTATGGACAATCATTCTGTGACCTCTGGTGGAGCTGCACATGGTCATATAGTAGAGGATTTGAATGGGTCTAGAGGGAGAGATATGGAAGCTCATGGTCAGCATCAGCTGGCAGAAAATGTTGCAGGACATGTGGCAGTGAATTTGTCAGCAGTTTCAGATGGTGGATCTGGTGGAGACGCTTCTTTGGAAGTTCTTGTCGCAAGTTACAATGCATGCTCAGATCATGGCGGGGCTCTCGTTAACAGAGATGTGGATAATCAACAAATGGAAGCTTCAGAGCTTGTGGACAATGAGAGGAAGGAATGTTCCTCGGTTCTGAGTAAGGAGAATGATAGCGAGAGTGGCAGGGAATCATCTGGTAACTTGAAAGACAGCTCCAGCTCTAAAGTGGATCTTTTGCCATCTTCTGACTCTCGAGCAGTGTTTAGTGATGCGAGTCTGGCTCAAATGCAAGCTCAGATTCTTGTGATGGGAATCTTAAGGTAAATGCTGTTATTAATCTGTCGACTTCGCATCTCTAAATGACATATCGGTAACTGTTTTAGGAGACAAATTTAGTCCCTTTATTTTAGAACTGGACTTGTTAGATAATGCTGATCAAATCTTATTTCTTCAATCCCCTAAACGAATCATTTATTTCCTTTTATCTCTAGTATAGGGTAGAATTATGGGTACTTTGTAAATCTTTACTTGTAAGAGTGTTAGGTGGCCATACCCCACTGACTAGGATCTTTGGGACATAATTTACACTTACCAATCAATATTAGCATGTCGTGTCCTTAGCCACACACTAAAACCCATAACTAGTGTCGACCACTGCGATTTATGATTCGGAAAACAGTGCCTAATGCCGAAATGCTACTATAGCTCTTGGAACACTTTCCTATTTCACTGCCGTCGAAATTGGTGACAACTGAGCTCACCCACACTACTCATCTTTACACTAGATGTTATCTGTTGTTTCAGGAAGGGAAATAATCCAAGCAACGATCTCCTGGAGTCCGCATGCCCTCAAAGCTATGAAGGTGAGCCTCACATACATTGATTTCAATAGTTTATTAAAGTCACTGATTATTGTGCAATTTCACTTGTCTATGCTCACATAATGCGAGTTACTCATTAATGTTATGTATCATGTCATAACGAGGAGTTCCGTTGTTTAGATAAAAATCTCTAAATGAACCTTCTATTGGGTATCTTGTGGTCCGTGATTCAGGTGTCGGGGATCCACCACCTTCAAAGAAGAGAAAGCCTTCTGGTACGGAGGCGTTACCGCGAGAGGCCAGCAAAGAGCCCTCTGGCCATGCTGGGATTGCGACTAATCTGATGACGTCCGTGAAGGAGAATCTGAACTTATCTGAGGATCCTTTGCTTCTCGAGGATGAAACTTACAGACAACTTCGTTTAGCGCAGAGAAGTGCTCATGATGCAATGTCAACTGCCGCTTCAGCCCTTGCTCAAAGCCACATAGCTTGGTCTCAGATCCGAACAGGGGATCACTCAGAGATAGAAATTGCTAGGGAAGCTCAGATAGCCTCTGTAGCTGCCACTGTTGCGGCTGCTACTTCAGTTGCGAAGGCTGCTGTGGAGGCTGCAAAAGCCATTGCCAATGTGTCCATGAAAGATTTTTGGCGAGGTGGAGATCAGGTAGGTTGCAGATCTCTTACGGCACTCACCAAATTCTTCGGCCTACCTAGGTTTGGATTTCACTATGTTCAGCAGTGTCTGAAAATTTTGCTACTTGTACTATTTCATGCTTCTTGCTTGAAGTATTCGATGAGTTTTGAGGTATTTGGATTACAAGGTTATAAGACATGTGAGTCGCTTAAACAGTGACACGCTTTGCGAAATGAGAGAACATTTTGCCTGTGCATTACAGTATTGCTATATTTATGAAATTATATCCCTCATTTTGTTTCTTTAGAAGGAGATGTGTATCTGATTATAAAGAAAATCCTTGCAGAATGGAAAATCCGCTTTTCCTCTGAGCAAGGAAAACAAAAAATCTAAACCAGATAGGAGTCAAAAGTCTCAAATGCTGGCCTCCGAAGCCGCAGGAATGGCCTCTGAAGATGTTACACAAACCGGGACTGTTCTGGCTTTGGCTTCTGGCAAGGCATCTGGAGGCAGTAAAACGAAGCGAAAAGTTTTACCCAAAGCGAAGAATAGAAAGAAATCTAGGGCGGGGGGTCGAGCCCAGCGTCCTTTGACACAGAGGGATAACGGTCAGCCGGAAGCGCTGACCAAGGAAAATGTACCGCACGAGGATTTAATGGATGCTGGAGTTGGTGTGGATATTGATGAAAATTCTAAGAGTTTTGCAGAAGGCACAGCAGTTGAGGTAAGAAATAATCGATTTGTCTTTGTTTATTTGACGTGAATGGTGTGGGCAGATGCTGTGCATTGATTGCTTAACACTTTTTCATTTGTTTAAAAGCGGCATCACGTCTTCAGCGGTATGGCGTTAACAAGAATGGCTTTGCATGTAGGTGATGACTGATGAGGAAGGACTGCGAGGTGGTTGGTTTTCTGGAAAAGTTTTAAGGATAGATAAAGTACAAGCATACGTAGTTTATGATGAAATTCTTGATGACGATGGTAATCTCTCCTCTTCGCACCAAGAAAACGATCTCTGCTACTTCAGTCCTTGTAATTATGTTATTGTATGCGGAGGAGTTGTTTTGATTTTGGTATTGATCTGATTCTTAAATTCAATTTTTTTAGTTTTGTACTTGAATTGATTGCATTATGGCATGTAGGTCTCTGTATTCACTACTCTGTACTACCACATGCTCAGTAAGTAGCTTGCATCATGTAGGTTCTGGAAAAGTAAAAGAATGGTTTCCTTTGAAGGCCAGTGGACCACCTTCAGGTTCACGGAGACAAGTGCGTCCTTTACATCCGTACAGTTCTATTAGAGAAGCAAAATCTAACAAGCGGCAGCGCATAGCTTCAGGAACTCGGACTTGGGCAGTCGGTGAATGTGTTGACGCATATATTGAGGATGGGTAAGGATAAATGCCTTAGTCACAACGATCCTGGCCACTGAATTTAGGTGGTTTTCCTGTTTGATGCAGTCCTTTTCTTCCTCTCTCTTTTGAAAGTGTTGCAGAGATATCTATCCATATATATATATATATATATATATATGAGTGTGTGTAAGTGGTTTTGCGTCTAAACGGTGCAGATTTCTACACTCATAACTTCCTAACTTCAGTACCATGTAATTTGAGTATGCCTGTACAAGTATTTTCAGGTGAGGACCTTTATCGCATGTGTAAAAGCAAATGTTAACGCTATTTGTTCACCGAGCGAGTTGACTTCTAGAGTAATATCTTACGATCCTCATCCCTATAACAGAGTATGGAAGACCTGTTTTGGGGCTATTTCTGAGGGGTGCCTAACATCTAAGAGCTTTGTTCCGTTGGAAATAGAAAATCGACCACAAAAATTTTAAACGAGGTTGAGTTAGATTTTTTTGCAGTTTCTGTCACGTTTCTTGGAGGTGCGAGTTGATTTGTAATCTATCGACATGCTTGCAAGCAGATGGTGGGAAGGGAATATTATTGAGCTAAACGATCTTGATGAGGCCAAGGTCACCGTCTATTTTCCGGGGGAGGATGACACACAAACTGTGAAGACATGGAACTTGAGGCCGTCATTGCAATGGGACGATGGAGTGTGGGTGCCCTCGGCGGATTCCACCATCACCCATGTACCAACAGTCTGCAGAACTTCACTTGATTATTGTCTTGTATCTTCTAGTTTCCTGCTCGGATCTTACAGTTGTTTTGAATGAAGCAGTCTGCTTTTTCGTTGTTGCACTAGCGTGTTGAAAAACTTGAGCGAAGTACTAGGGCTAATGGAATAATGGTGAGTGGCAGGTGAAGACGGGAGGTACAAGTAGCAAGTTAAAGAGGAACAAGCCAGTCAAGGATGATGCTCGGGAGTTAAGTGCAGAATTTATAATGAAGGATAAAGATCTCGATAAGGAAGTTGCTGAACCTACTCTTCTCTCATCCACACGTAGGAGGAAAGCCCCAGAGGCAAGTGATAAAGCTTCAAACGGGAAGAAAAGCTCTTGGAACGTTGAAGATCCCAGCAATGAGGTTGATGGATCCACTCTTCCTGAATTTACTTGGAAATCTCCCGATCGTAAGGAAAAGGCGAGAGTGGGAGCGGCCATAGCCTCTAGCCAGATGAAGTCCAGAAATAAGGCATTTGGCGGCAGAATAGCAAGCGGCAAGGATACGAAGGCTCATGTCAAAACAGAAGATAAGGACGCTAGTACTGTTGCATCACCAAAGAAACTAGACCTTGATGTGGACCAAGGTTTAACGAAAGCCGTAAACAGAAAAGAAACACCAAAAGTTTCGATGACAAGGACTAGAGGAAAACTCAAAGATAAAAAGCAGCAAAAGAAAAGACCAAAAAGGAGATGATCGATTTTTATGGTTGGCATGATTTTCGTTTTATCTGTCTTAGATAATTGGTGCTCGTGTATTCTTTATTATATCTGCAGTGGGCTATTAGGAAGTCTTGATTTAGTTCTCATCTATTTGCAAAGTACAATAGAAAAGCACTTCTGGATATACATCTTTCCACCCGTATAAATACTAATGCTTCTCTATTGTACTTTGTAGAGGTTTTAAAATTTTATCTAGAATCTGTGGAGACTAGGAGTCGTATAATTAGAGAAAAGGTCTGTATCAATTTGCTGATTATGCAGTGCTGTACAGAAAACGTGAAGTACCTCAACTTGGAACAACTCAAGCTGAGAAAGTCAGGGTGTTGGGTATCCAATTAAAGGATCGAATACTGAAGTCATGTACCTTATGCTCAAGCTAAGGTGATGGTGGTTGTGGTTTGTACTTAGGTATGATGAATCCAGCATCAACGGTGGGCCTGGCCCCGACAAGATATCTGTAATGCATCACCTCCCCTAGCATTGCTTGTTTTTGTAGGCAGCCTAGATAGTAGGCAACCATAGTTTTGGTTGGATGCAGGGTTCTCATCTCTGCTTCTAAAGCTTCAGTATTTTTTTTTGTTAAAGACATCTGGTAATGGTCACCCACGTTTATTGAAGAATAACTTGGTTTCTCTGATCAGGAAGACAGATTGAAAATTTATCTCAGTCAAGAAAGGCATCACACTATATATGTGGTGGGGCATGTTATGAGTACAATCACTGTGGAAATTCACATCTGAGATAAAGCAAACAATATAGAGATGAACAAGAGTTATGAAAATGGCTGTTCAAACCTGCAAGGGGGGCAGAACTTATGGCAAAAATTAGCAGTCCAAGGAATTTGGTGTTGTGGTGGAATGAGTTGGAAGCAAACATCAAAAATGTATATAACACAGTTTTTTTCAGTAGATATGTCACAAAATGATATAAGAATTTTACATGATGTGTGATAAAATGGTGTATTTGATTGAAATATATGATTAAAAGTAAGCATTGATACTGATGATAGATAGATTTTCTTGCCAAAATAGATTGTATTGAAAAGTTGTGTCTATGGTAACCAACATCAATGTATTAGTAACAAATTCATTAATTGATCTGGATATTTGGAATATGGATCATTGTTGTTTAAAAATGTTTTATAAAAAAGGCAAGTGGGATCTGAAGTTAACACGTGCGATTTATAGCATTTTGGTTTTAAAATCTATAAAAAGGTGTGCCTGAAGACAATACAAACTTGGAATGTCAAAGACCTTTTTACTGTGAAGCTTCAAAAAAGTTATATTTTTAAAATGTTTGCAACCAACATCAATTCTTCTTGTTAGTTTCTTTTTCAAAATATATATAATTTCTCAAGAGAATTTTTTTTGGATATTTTTCTTCCCTTTTTCAAAAGTAGATTTGTTAGTTTGTTTGATTTGATTTTCATCTGAAAAATAAACTTTCTATTGTATTGACCTTTATTGAAATAGTTCATTTTATCAAACTAAAAGTCCAAGTTTGTAAGTCATCAAAATAATTTTTGATGAATAGCAATTGTATTTATATTCAATACAACGTTCAATTTTGAAATTGATTTTTTTTAAAAAAAAGGGTACATTAAATTTCCAGAAAATAATCAGAAAATAATATATTAAGCTGATAAGGATTAGATTGCAATAAAAAAAAGTGTCAAAAAGGAAAACATTTTTGATTCTGTAATTTTAAATCTTGAAGATAAATTGAGCTTTTTCTATCATATTAATAATTAATATATAATAACTATAAAAAATCATAGGCCCCCATAATTTCAAAAACACTTAATTTTGAAAACATATCTTAATGTTGTAGCTAAATTCATACTTTAGTAATGAATTAATGATATATTATAATTAGATTTCGTATAGAATAAAATTATGTAAAGATAGAGAAATTGTAAAAAGTTGCTCATAAAATCTATGTGGGAATGTATTTTTTAAAAAAAATATCCATAAAAAATATAAAAATACAATGTATATATTTATATATATATATATAGAAATCATCTATGTAATTATTTAAAAAACCAATGTGATTATATTAGTAAGTTATAATTGTGCAAAAAAAAATCAATGTGAACAAAAAGTTTATATAGTTTTATTGATGCATCAAAAACATTCTTGTAGTAAATCAATATAACTTTTTCATATTGTAACACTATTAGAATCCTTTGTTCATATTCATATATATTTTTAAATGTAAACTATAATTTTATATTACGAATTAATTCAAAATCAATAGTTTAAATATGGCTAATAATATTATGTTTGATCCGCCAACATAAAAATATAACCTAAAAAACCATTTTCAAATTTTCAAAACAATAAAAAACATCAAGTCTTAAAATTTATTAAATACATATATTTTGCTTAATGCTATCAATAGAAGTTATGAAATTCAATCTTAATTGTACACTATAACAGAATATGTAATACAACAAAATCTAGTACAACAAAATATGTTGTAGTATATAATGTTTGTTTTTTTTAATCATGTCTTTTAAAGAAATTGTTACTAAGAATTAATTTTGAAATAAAAATTTCAAAAATGATGTTGATATTGAATTTACAGTCGTCAAATATTAGCTTCTGATAAAGTGATTTTATTTATTTATTTATGTATAAATGGATTTATACAATTTATTCAAATAAGGAATGACTACCTAATAGGTTTTTTTTTTTTTTTTTTTTTTTTTTTTTCATAAGTTTTTAAGAATTTAGCCTTTTAACATCAGTGTGTTAATTTTCTCAAGACAAGGTGCTAAGTCATTACAATATCAATAATTTGGAATGTTCTTACTTCAACCCATAAATCAATTATATTTGGTAGTTTCACCACCCTTTCAAGTACTATTCATAGTAATTTCTTAACTATCGTTTTATCTGATGTCCATCTTTAAGTTGACAATAACAAACTAGAAATATCTATTAAATAATATTATGTTTTGAAAAATTCAACTTAAACAACATAGGTTTCTCATTAACTCACATGTTTTAATTCTTTTAATAGTAATATTTTTTATTATTAGCCATCCCATCTTGTAAATTTAAGTTACTTTTAAAAAGATTCATGAAGATAAAAGATAGCCTTACTTTTTGAACTATCTCATCTCTTGCTACTATTTAGAAAACATAATGTCTTTTTGGCCAAAAATACTACATAACTTGAAAGATATTTGTTGATTTCCTTTTTAAGGTCTATAAGATGTTATTCTTGACTCTAATGTAATTTGTTCTTAATCAAATATATCTAAATTACTATTCCAAATAAAAAATTAAATAGTATAATGTGATATGTCTATTGTAAAATAATTTAAATTATATTCATCGGATTCTTTCTAATAAGTCTTGAGAAAAATACACCCTTCTAATAATTTACAAATTGCAAACATGTCATGTTCCTGTGCTCTATAAGATATTTTTCTTTTTTTTGTGATGAATAATATTCTTATCCATTTATCAAACAAAGAATTTTATTAATACTTTTCAACTTATGGAAATGTAAACTATATGTTCACCTCCTTTGTAATCTTCTATGACATACAAAGATGTAAAGAATAACAAATATTCACTCGAAAATGACGTAAATAACATTAAATCAAATGATGCTCAGTATATAATTTATAGGATTAAATTTTTCATATTCTATAGCTTTTCAACTCTACAGCAGAAATGATAAACGTGATTAAATTATATGCCTAATCAACTATAAGATAGACATTATCTTGAACTGAATGTTTTGGCTATGTTTTGTTTGTAACAGGGCCCTTATCAGAACAGTACCAGAACAGGGCTCATACAGTATTGTGCTAAGTAATTACCCACCAAACTCTCCCCTTCCCTTTATTATTATTAGTAGTAGTATTGTACCACATTGTTGAGAAGGGATTCGATTCCTAGTTCTGTCCATATACTACTCCATGGATTAATTATTGGCTTATCAATCCATAATAAACACATACATTAAACAATATGTAGAGCAGGCTTTGGACTAATCCAGGATTAATGATACCAGTCCCTTCCTCTTCCTATAGATCTAATTAAATGCTTTTAAAAATTTAAATATACAGAAACATTGAACATGTATAATAAGAAGAATTATCAGTAAAACTTAGCAAACAATTTTTAAATAAACGTGTGATTCTTTTGGTTGATTTTTTTTTCTAAAAGTAGATGAAGCTCCTAAAAAGCACACGGATGGTTTATCTTAAAAACAAGATTTAGTCTTTTGCACAACCTGTGAAAATATGTCTTATTCTAATAAAATAAATATTTTTTCTTTTTTCTTTTTTGAAAGAATCAACAAAAAACAATTCTCTTGTTAGATTATAAAAAGATATGAATTGATCAATGCAAAACTTTTAGTGCAAATTTTCTATTAAAAAATGTACCTTAAACACTAGAAATAACCATACAAAATTATTTTTAAAATAGAAAAAGAAGAAAAAATAAAATAGATTATTAGTTTTTTATTTTAAATATCCATTTTTATTTTTATTTTTAGCTATATATATATATAGTTATCCTGATAACTGTCAATTTAAATAAGTGGGTTTGTTTTATCATTATATATAGATATATATTTAAAATAAGTTTCTACTTCATATTATGTCTTTGATCATTTGCAACTACTTGCCTTTTTTAATATTCCATAGTTTTTGGATCTTTATAAAAAAATACTTTATGAAGTGGTGGCATTTGAAATTATCAAAATAAATAAATATTTAAAAACATTTAGTTATATTGAATAATTTATCCATTTTTTTTTAAAGAATGGTGACATTAAATCACTGTTTTTAATAACCAAGAATCATTAAACATTTGACCTATAATTCAAAAATTTATAATTAATTTTATCTTAAAATCAAAGATTTTAACACATTTTAAACTTATAATTTCATATGTAAGTAATATATGTTTATATATATATATATATATATATATATATATGTTTATATCCTTATATTGATTTTAAGTTTAGTTTGGCACTAAAATTAACATTTTTGTTTTGCTAATATATTATCAAAATAATAATCTCTAAAAAAAATTAATCCTAAATAAGTTCTTTGAAATATTTTATAAATTTTTCTTACTTAGATTTTTAGACTTTTGGAAATCCAAATTACCTCCAATTTTGATCACACTTACTTTATTTTGTTTTTAAAAAGTAAATTAATATTTTATTTATTTATTAATTTTTTTACAAAGTCACTTATTTTAAATAAAAAAGGACTTTGAAATATATATATATATATATATATATATATAGAGAGAGAGAGAGAGAGAGAGAGAGAGAGAGAGATAATTGTTAATGCTACATCCCTAATCAATATTGCTATACTGCACATGATCTCATTGTAGACAACTAACTAGTAATATGCCCTTTTTTATTAATTTTTTTTTGCACATTTGTTTCTTTCTTTGCTTTAAAAAAGGATGGTAGTTGAGAGGGAGACAATGAATATTTTATGAAAAAACAGATTGTAAGCTATTTTTTAAAAAATAAAAAATATATTTTTGCAAAATTACTTAATTTATTTTTATTTTTATTTTTTTGGGTCAATATTGGAGTTCCATGTTGAATTATTAAATTCACTCTAAATATAGAATCACCCTTTTTAGACAATTTAAGGTGTAAAAATATCAAATATATCTATATATATATATATATATATATATATATAAATTTAAATCTCATGTAGCTTGCAAAATAATAGAAACATATTCTACACTTTTTTTTTTTTTTTTTTTTTTTTTTCTTTCTTTCTTTTGTTTCTATCAAAGTCCTATTAATAAAAAAATGATACTCCTAGGTGATTCCATTCAGAATTACACTTCAAACCTTCATTATTAATACTATCAAACCTAGAATAGTTTCAAAAACATTTCTAATAAATATTTTAAAATGCGTGCAAAGGTCTTAGAAATCACCACCATGGAGTAGACGGAAACAACCCCAAAGGAGAGGATAGGAATCTGTGTGCAAGACACTTAATAAAATGCTGCTGAACAAGTACATTCATCCTTCTCATCCTCATCCATACACCGTTACATCCATCCGTCAACACATCCATCCACCCCAGAAGCCTCTCTTTCGCTCCGTCCTGTGTTTGTGTTATTTCGTTCGTTCGTCCGTCCGTCCGTCCGTCCGGGCTCATTGATTGAGCACGCGCTCTCGGCGATAGTCATGCCATGGTCCTGATGCTGCTGCTGGGAGGACGGACGGAAGGAGGGAGCGAAGGGAGGAGAAGAGGGAGGTTTTCTTGCTTGCAATCCATGCTCACTTCTTTTCTGAGCTGATGCTGCTGCTGAGGGCAGGACGAGGCCGGTCAGTGGCCTAACTGCCGACAGACTGCGTAACTCCCCCCATCCTCATCGCTGTCCCCCCCATGTTGTGCTTCCTCCTCTGTCAGTGATGCAGCATCCGTCGTCATTTGGGATGATGTATGTATGGACTTTTCTTTGTACGCGACGGTGCTGATGGTTTCTACCCCCCCTCCCCTTGCTTTCACTCACTCTCTAATGTGAATGCGCTGGCGCATGATCACGGCACAATCTAATCAATAGGGTGGAGTTTGGTAAGACTGCGGCCACTGTGCACATCACAGGTAGCCTTGCGCCAATAATTGAGCGGGATGCAAGTATGATCAAAACCCCCCAAGGTTCAACCTTTGCGCATCGTGGGCCGTATTTCCACACACCACAATGAAATAGATATATGATCGCTGAGAAGCGACAGGTATTGATCACAAGCTCTGGGTGTTCATCGACGCAAGATCACACCGTGTACCTTGGGTGCTGCAAAAAGCCAGTGGAGAATTGATTGGCAATCCCAATGAATCCCCCTGCTCCTCATTTGCAAGGGTTTCAGGACACCTGAAAAAGAAAAATGGAGTCTTCGGACTTCCAAGGTAAGTCTCCTACAAATACTTACTCGTATTTGGGGCCGCAATGTCCATGGCTAGCTTGTGTACTCACGCTAAACAACATACAGTATGAAGAACATTTAGCAAGCTGTACGTATCTTCTGGTAGAATGTTACAGAGTCAGTACTACAGCTGCTTTGACATTGAAGCTCTTTAACATGACCCAGGTGTACACGCAACAGGTTGGCTAATTGCATCCAGGACAGAGCTCCCATTGGCAAAATCGATCCATGTACAATTCAGAAACATGACTTCGTCAGCTTGAGGATTTGACTGTCTACGGAAGAGGGTTCGGGAACCATAATTCTCTTGGTCGCACAGTTCGTGAACGGCAGTAACAAACCCAACCTGCAAAGTTGAGGTATCATGGTCCGAGAGCGGAATAGTCATGGTCTTGCCGGGACCGCAGCAGAATCCGTGTGCGGAATTCCGACCCTGAGACTCCTCATCCTCGTCGAATCACGGCATCAAAACGGTTCCAGTCAAGGTAGATTCAGTGTCTTCCATCGGGGCAATTGCACCAGTAAAACGGTTCTGCGTCTCTCATGTGCACAGCAGCAGGCTCGAGCCATGGATTGATATCATCATCATCATCAGCAGCATCAGATGATGATGATGAAGAATTGCATCCAAACTCGGATCCTGCATTAGGAGTCGGTGTAATCCCGCCTGCGAAATATAATCATGCCCGCCGGGAGATTCCTCACTGCGGGACATGGCACGTTCCAGACACGTTGACAGAAAGTTAAAAATACTATCAATGCATTTACATGTGTATATTATTAGCGTTGGCCTTGCAGTTCTCGGATTGTACTGAGTAGCGAATCCTGTCTGTATGCACAAATGTTCAATGAACCTATTGCTTCGTGAGGGTTTTTAATAGGGAGGTTGAACAACTTTCTGGTGGATGCATCACAGTACCAAGCAACCTCTGACGGAACGACGAATGCAGTCACCGGTCATTGGTTAGATCATCAAATCGATCGGCTCCGAAGTAAGTTACCGATTTCATCGCGCCCGGTATGCCACCCTTGTCGGTCGACAAGGAGTGAGACGTAAATTCCTACAGTAGGATTAGGCAGACAGAGGAAAATCGAGTTGAGCTGGAAGGGTTTGGCTCGGCAGAACTTACTGCATTGAAAGTGGAGTTATCAGGAACATTATTGTTACTAGTATAGTATTTATGATGAGTCGTAAGGGGGGTATCACAACACCCTGTCGTATATGATTTGTGTGAGAAGGATCGGCACTCCTGTATCCATCCATCGTTTAGGGGGGCGATTGTGTCAGAGGCGAACTGGCAAAGTCGTTGACACACACAATTCAGGGCAGGAAAAAGTGGCTGTCCTCCCTCCCTCCTTCCCTCCCCCGTCTTTGCTCTGCTCTGTCTGTCTGTCTGTCTGACTGACGCACTCCCCTCCACGAAACGTCACGAAACGCCACCAAACTCACACTCCTTGTGTAGTGCAAGCGAGATTCAGACTGAGACAGACCCAGAGAGAGAGAGAGAGAGAGAGATGAGTAAACGAGTTAGTGACGAAAGAGGGGGGGGGGGTTAGTTATTAGTACGCACTCCGTCGATCCCTCGAAACCAGCCCAGATGTCCGTCACTACGGATAGATGGATGAGAAAGCATAATGAATGTTCTTAGGGGAAGACAGATGAATGAATAAGAGGAGGGACCCACATTTGGGTAACAATAATAATAACATCAATACCTTAATCCCCACCCCCCCTCTTTTTAACCTTACTTTAGCATAGACTTTGTGTTGGCTTTCCAACTCGCTTTTATTATTCAGTTCTCGTATTATTATTTACAATTGTTATGACATTGAATTTTGGCTCATTTGAGCCCTGTAAGTGGTTCTGTGCTAATCATTAAATTGTGTTAGCTTCATTCAAACGATTTTTTTTTTTTTTTTATGTTGGCACATGTTATCAATTAAGTTGTAGTTATTTTAATTAATTAAGAAAGCTTGAATATATTATAAATCATAAGAATTTATTTATATTTAGAAGGTAGAATAGTTGTCTTAGATTCTAATTCCTATTTTCATCTGACTCTAAATTTTTAGAACGATATTTTCGAAATGAACTTATTGCTACAACTATGTGTCCTATGGTATTGATTCCCTTGGATCAAAGACTACATTGTATACAAGTAAGGTTACCAATTTTAATGATTTTCTAATTCAGAGGCATTCCTAAAATCTATGTTTGTAATAAATAGAATAAACAAAATCTTGATATTCTTATGTTGCTTTTACCTCGCCATTTATTAACTACTACATCTTTGCATCAAATATATCAAACTAACATAGTTCAACCATATATCTTTCTAATTAGATTTAAAATGCTAGTCCAAGATTCTATTCCAATTCAAAAGGTTAGGTTTTATAGATATTGTATTGGTTCTAAAAACATTCTATTGAGTTTTGATATATATGGCATTTAATTAAATTAATTAAATATTTAATTTATTTTTAATTATATGATAACAAGTTAAATAAGAGATTTTGTACAAGCATGTAATTATTTTTAAATATTTGTAGAAACTACTTTCTTAGCTTTTATAATATTAATCATTTAGACAATTTTTTTGTAAAACCACAAATTAATAGAGATAGGAAGTTGAAGCCATGTTTGGGGAATTTCTAGAAGTTTCTAGAATTGGGACTAGGTGGTGGTCTATGTGGGATTTTCTATAGAACATTCTAGAAAGGACTTAGGGTGGTTATCTAGATAGAGCCTACTATTAAGAACATTCTAAAAAGTTCTATGATGGTTGAATAAAGTATTAATAGGATTAATTAGGGTCATTTAGATAACTAGATAGATATGACTTTGGTTCCTTTTTCTTAGTAAAGTTTGATTTTGCACTTTTTTATTCAAAGTAATTTTATTTTCTTTTATTATGTTGTATCTTTTATCTTTCATAATATTTAGTTTTATTTAGTTTTTTTTAATCTACATTATTTTACTTTGTGATAGGATTTATATTCCTTTAGATTGTAGGGATCTTAGCTCTTAAAGATAATCCAGTCTTGTTTCATTGGTATGAAAGAAAGTATTAATCTATTCTTTGGTAGTATGTTGATAGCCATTGTCTAATTAGAGGTCAATTGTTGTGATCACATTAGATACTGTTTTGGAGCTACCATGACCTACTTTTAAGAAGTCAACTAAAAAGAAAGAAGGCATTACTATAGCAAAGTTCAATAAAATAATTGCAACATAGGAGATATGTTGAAGCAATCGTAGATGGAGACTCAGATACAATACCTCCTAAGCTAGCTAGCTACTCTATAAGGACAAATGGAAGCGTCTAGGATAGATGAGTCGACATTTGTTAGGCTAAAATTAAGTATGCCCAATATATACTTTAGGACTTTAAAGCAAGAAGATATATGTCAATGGATCTTCAATATTCAATAATACCTCTAAGTATCTGAGATAAATACAACTAAAGGAATTATATATGCAGCTAACTATTTGAGAGATGCAATAGCTATTTGGTGGTGACATCAAGCTCAAAGCTATGGAGCTGAAAGTAGATTTTGTAATTGAGAGGAGTTTGAAATTGAGTTTAAAAGTCAATTTTTTTCCACCAATGCAAAGAAGATAACATGCGATCAATTGGCTAATCTGACACAATCCAAGTTAGTACAAGATTATATCTCCTAATTTCAAGTTCCTATATCTCCAAATTGATAATATTTCAAAGGCAGAGATGATGGATCAATTTATATGAGTATTAAAATCTATGGTCCAACAAGAGGTAAAATTAAGGAATCTATAAATATTTTAGGAGACAATTAGGATTGTAGAGAGAATTGATGCTATAGATTTCAAAAATTGTAGAGCACAATCTATAGTATAAAGTCCTATATTGCTATCCAATACTATGGAATGATAACCAATGTCAATAGAGATTAATGCTCTGTAAGGATTACTAATACTGTAGATATGACAAATATTGATACATAAAGAAATATGTTTTTATTATCAAGAGCTAAGCCATTAGATTAGAGGTTGTTCAAAACTTCAAAATTCAAGTACCAACAAATTAAGGTGGATTCACAATTTTGAGACCTACCAAGTCAATAATGAAATGGAGCAAAGAAATAGGGCTTCTTAATAAAAGCATTGAGAGCTGGTACTAGGAATAATTGCTCTTTCTTAAACACAAATGGCAGGCCCTTGGACAACTATCAAGGAGGTTGACTAGTATGTCTAAAAAGTTGATTAAGAAGATAGACATGTCAAGTACTTTTAAATTGTGGCTCTATAAAAAATTACATCTTGATTAGAATTACTAATTGATTTAGAATTAATATTAAGATAATAAATAGAGGGAGTATATACCTAGCAAATGACCAAGATAACATATTGAATGAGATATGTGAGGAAGAAATAATAAGGTTGAGTGATACTTATATCTTAAGAAAGAAGTTCAAAATAACAAAGCTCAGATATGATGTTATCTTTTTGACTAACTTCAAGGTACAATCATCTTTAGCAAATTTGACCTTTGAAGTGGCTATTGAAAAACACCTATTGCAAAAGAAGATATAAAAAAGATGGCCTATTTATGCATTATGGATATTTTGAATGGCTTGTTTTACTTTTTGGCTTTATCAATGCTCCAGCCTCTTTCATGGGTCACATAAACAGATTGTTTTGAGACATTTTTAATAAGTATATAAATGTCTTCATTGATGGTATTCTAATCTATAGTAAAATCTTAGAGGAGCATGAGCACCATCTATGGGAAGTATTATGCTAGCTACAAGATAATTGCTTCTATTATAAGTAATCAAAGTATGAACTTTGGAAGTCAAATATGACCTTTTTGGGACATATTGTGTCTTCTAAAGGAGTATACATGGAATATAATAAAATGAAACTGATAGAGGATTGACCAACCTCCAAAGATGCTTCTAAAGCCCACTCATTCTTAGACCTTGTTAGGTATTATCGCCATTTTGTTTGGCAATTTGCACATATTATTGTCTCATTGTTAAGCCTATTAAAGAAGTGTGTTCTATTTGAATGGAAATTAGAGTAAAAAAAGACCTTTGATAAGTTGAAAGAGGCACTCATTATTGCTCCAATATTGTAATTGTTTGATCCCAAGCTTTTATGTATACTTAACATTTATGCTTTTAACTTTGTTATTGAAGTGATTTTTTAACAAGAGTTTGGTAGGGGCCTTCAACCTATGGCATATGAATCACGCAAGCTCAGAAGTGCAAAGTGCAATTACTCTACATGTAATCGAGCAACTAAAAATTATATATGCCACAAAAGTATGGCGACATTATTTATTGGAAAATCTAGTATTTGTTTGGATTGACCATTGGTCCTTATTATATGATTTGTATTTAAAAAATATGAAATCACAACATCATCGTTAGAAAGAGCAATTATAGATCTTTGATATTCAACTTGAATACAAAGAAAGATGACAATATACCATACTGAACATCTTATTACGCAAACTAGATTTGAATCCTGAATCAAGGATAAGACAAAAAATACTATAATTAATAGTGTCATTTCAAATCAATTAGAAAAACAAAATGGAAGGAAGCTATGTATTAGAATTCTTATTTTAAGATGATTATCAATTGATTGAAGGTGGGTAATGTATAATATCAAGATTATCATGTTAATAATGACTCGTTTTATTTCAAAAAATAAATTTATGTACCTAACAATGCTATACTTTGGACATGCTATTGTATGACAAGATTTGCTATTTGAAAATACACCAGGTATCTAGTTATAGAGAATTTAGCTTTAATTTATTGGACAAGTTCCAATAAATGATGTATTCTTATTACAAAGGCCAAAAAAATACAATAGTATGAAAATATATTCTATTGATAAAATCCCTTTATATTTAAGAAGCTTTACATATAAGGCTTTTTAAAGAATTTAAAAATTTCCTAACATCCTTTGCTATACCTAATCATAATTAACTATTTGTCGATAAGTTGGATTTTCCATAAGTTCAAAGAAAATCCATAATCCACTTACAAATATCTATCTTTATATTATAATTTTTTTATAGCTCCATATCTCTACTTTTAACATGTATATAAATTCTTGGCTCCTAAAAACTCCTTTAATTTGCATAAAATACTCAGATTGTAGCAAAATCCTTTCAAAACATTTTTCTCCTATGAAGGATTTTTTTTCTCTAAACTTTAGAAATTCATATCTCTTGATCCAAATATTAATTTTTTTTTTTCAAATTTCTAGATAATTTAGAATTTATCCTTGAGCTATACCATAAAAAAATGAACTATAAATCTACTACAAATCATTTGGCATCTTAGAAATCCTAACAGATTCTTTAAACCCTAATTTACAAGCACTTGAACACTATTTTTTCCATATCTCAAAAATCCAAACTCCAAATGCCACAAAATTTGTGTATAAAGTTTAATAATATAATAATAGACATTTATAAAAATATTTGACTAAAATCTTATCAATTTGCTCAAGATATGGCTTGAAACACAACCACTAGTAAATCAGATTACTTACTGCCCTTAGATTGCAAGTACTAACTTCAACTTCCTATAACTCCTTCATTCTAGCTTAAAATTCATCAAGTATTATATGAAAAGTGTAGTTAAAAAAGTGTTTTCTTCAACTCCAATCGCCGATCCTTCATTGCATTCCGAATGCACATATTATATTCAAAATAATGATAGTAGATACAAAATCCACACCTTCACTTTGAGCACCTATAGCTTTCTCATAAAAACTCCAAATCATCCAAAATTTGTACCAAAACTATAGCCAAAAACCTAAATTCTTTGATCCTAGTCTTTTAATTTCAAATTGCCTCTAAAGAGTAATCTTAATTCCTATTAAGGCCTGGGGCAGCCTCCTTGAAGCCTATCAGACATGCCTTTTGGCCAATAGCAATAGAGATTTTCATCATCTATCTCCAACTATCCATATGGATGCCTTAACTACTCTTTTTGCTACCAAAATCCCTTTCTAAATCTTTTTCTTATAAGATTTATATAATATATGTCCTAAACACCAAATAAAAGAAACAAAATAAGATTTTAAGAGTCACCAATGTATAATAAAGGTAGCTCTAAATATATAAAATCTATTTTTAACATAAAATCAGCCTCAAAAATAGCCCTTTTAACTAAAAATTTCAAAGTAGTAATCTAATTATATTTTGTGATTAACTAAAATCTAATAATGTGGCTCTTATCTTATTGAATAGTAAATTATATATTAAATATTTATTTGCATTATTTTCATATAGTAGCCAAATCACAATATAACAATAGATACTTCAAGAAGGACATGACATTCTTATATTTGAACATCTAGGGCACAATAAGACTTTAGAACAAATCTCAAGGACATGATTTGTGGCAAACTTTGTTTAAACCATTGGACACATAACTTGCTATATATACTGCCTTCCATTCTCAAACCAATGGACAAAAAAACATACAAATTTGACCTTGAAGAATATATTATGGATATTTGTGATGATTCATTATAATAATTGGAATAAATACTTGATACCCTTGGAGTTTACTTACAATGAAAGTATTCAAGCAAGTACTAATCATTCACAATTTTTTTGATATTGATCAACATCTGGTTATGCCAATAATATTCTATCGTCTCATTGATATCAAGAATTTGACAATACAAGAGTTTATACAATAGCTTACAATGACCTTATAAGAGGCACATTACTACCTCTTTATCGTATAGAACTGATAAAAGCAATATACAAATAACCATTGATAAGATAAGATCTTTCAAAAGGATAATCAAGTGTTACTTTTCAATGCCAACTTTCCACTTGCTACATCAATCCAAATCCATAAGTTTGCATCTCAGTGGCTTAGACCTTTTTGAATTTCTATAATGATTTTTGATGTTGAATACCACTTTGAGCTTCTACCTTATATTTGAGTCTATCCAATCTTTAATGTTTTGCAACTCAAAGAGTTTCATATTGAGCCAAGGCACTATATGTATCGATACTAATCACCACCACTACCATTGATTGTAATTGATCACCAACAAGAGTATGAAGTGGACATCATTATCGAGCATTGTTGCCTTTGTTGTGGCAATGGACATCTACAACTTCAGTACAAAGTCATTTAGAAAGATTATCCCATCTACAATGCAATGTAGAAATCTACTTAGAACCTCACTCATTGTTAAGAAATAATTTGGAGATACTATTGGAAGCAAAAGAAGGATATTTTATAATAGTAGAGGAAGATAAAATATAACAAAGTATAGATAAGGTATTTATATTATTGACACATAGAGATAGGTAGTTGGAGCCATATTTTAAATGTTTTTAAAGTTAGAGCTAGATTGATGGTTTATATAAGATCCACCATAGAACATTCTACAAAGGGCTTAGGACAATTATCTATGTGGGGCTGACCATTAAGAATATTTTAGAAAGTTCTAAGATGGTTAGACAAAGTATAAATAGGACTAACTAAGGCCATTTGGATATCTGATCAGCTACAGCTTTGGTCCCTTTTTCTTAATAAAGTTTGATTTTTGATTTTTTTTATTTAATTTAATTAATTAATTAATTTTTTTTTCTTTTTATATTCTATTATATTTAATTCTGTTAATTTTTATTTTGGTCTATAATGTTCTATGTTGTGGAAGAATTTATATTGCTATAGATTGAAAGGATCTTAGATCTTAGAGTTAATCCAATTTTGTTTCACTTCATGTTGCTATATACATATTTAAGAAATGTAGAAACTTATGATTGGCTAAATATGTGAACTCTACTACTTAACATAAGTATTGTTGAAGTAGAAAGAATTTGCTTTAAAAAAGCACTTGACTTTTAGCTATCACTAATTGCTCAAGCAAGTCTCAAGATAAAAAATAACAAGTTTATATATAAATTTTTTCCTATAGGGGCAATTACATTAATACATAAGTCCTAAGTATCAAAGATCACCTAAAATATAATACAAGTATTATAAAACCTTCTATATCCATAAGATAATTTTTTTCAAACTTTTTTTTAGCCAAATTTTACTTCAAATTTTCTTTATAACTGATCTTATGAATGTTGTATAGATTAATTTTTTTTCATACAATTGTAAGTTATAAAAAAATCATTTGGAATCCACTATAAAAAATTATATATTCTTTATTTGTCCATATATCTAGTTGTAATATTAACAAATTGACATTACAATATGGCATGTATAGAATTGATAATTTTTATATATTTAAAACTAAGTAAAGTAATTTATAAATAATATTTAGATTTCTATTAAAAATAAAGAATATTAATAAAAAATTATATTTATTTAAATTTAATTAAAATAAGATAATCAAAAATTTATTAATAGAAAATATATATATATTTTTAAAATAAAATAAAATAAAAATAATATTAAATATACTTAAATTAAAATTTGATTTTTTATAATATAATAAAATTAAAATTAAATTACAATTACAATTAAAATACAATTTTTTACAATATAATTGTATATTAATATATAATATATTTTTTTTATATGCTAACATATAAAAAATAAGTTACATATATCATACATGAAAATTTTTAAATCTCATTTAAATTACTTATACTTATTTATCAACTATAGGACTATTAGTGAGATCAATTCTTATAACTTATATAATATCATATTATAATACATACATATAGCAACAAAAAAAACTAACAAAAAAATTTGAATTTAAATTTTGTCTTATTATTGGTTGTTTATATTATGGGTGCTTGTGGTTTGTTTGTTGATGTCCAACATCACTACATGGATCATAGGATATTATCAATACTTTGTATTAGAAGTACTCAAATTTAAAAAAGATATCTTCTTTTATCATTTCTCCATTACAAATATCCATTTTTTTGCACTATTTACACTTCACCAATAGGTTGTGGTTGTTATTGTAACAAAATTTAGAATTTTGCAAGCACAAGCATTTGTTGATATAATAAAAGGCTATTGATGGTTGCTAAAACTTATTCTAATATATTAGATAATAAATTAAATACATTCTTGATAAAAGAATGGACTATAAATGGCTTTGATAAGTACTAATAGAAATCAAAGTTAGTGAGATTGAAGCATTATTCTTTATATTATCGTAGTAGAGAGAATTTTCCTCAAGAAAGTACTAGGCTTGTGGTTGCCACTAAGTGTTTAAACAAGTTGTAAGTTTATAAAATACAAATCTTATTTATAGGTTTTTTTTATGAAGACATTTATATCAAATATATAAGTCTAGAATACATAAGAGCTTTCAAGTTGTAACTAAATATCCTAAAACCATTTCTATTTTGATGAAAATTCCTTTCAAATATATATTATTTTATAACTTACAATCTATCTATTCTACTAGACTTAAACTTCTCTATAAGTTATTTTATATCTTTAATTACTTTCACAAAAACATTCAATAATAAATTCATTATAATTCTTTGGATATTGCTTAATTTCTAGCATATATTAAACATATTAATTTCTAAGTATCTTTGCACTAATTCCATCACATCTCAAAATTCTAATAGCCAAATACCATAAATTTTTCATATACAATTTTTTTACATATTAATCTATTTTTATAAAAATTTTGAACCAAAATTTCGTCCAAAATTTCAAAATATGATCCAAACCAAAATCTCTATGAAAAAAATTAATTTACAAATTCTAGTTTTAAAGTATTGAATTCAACAATTCTTTTTTCTTTATTCTAAATAAAAATTTATCAATTCTTTAACATAAAGTATAGCTTTTTAAGTTAAATTTTCAATTCCATCTTTTGTTGTAAATACATACCTACTGTAATTATTACCTAAGTAATATGAATAGGTAGAATTAAATAAAAGTAGATTAATTTCATAATACCTTCTACAGAAGCTTTCTAGAAGCTTTTTTAATACTGTTTTGACTTTATATATATTTGTAGTTGATTAATAGATTAGAAACTTGGTCAATAAACTATCCATGTGCCACATGTGCTAGTAGCTTGCACAATAAGCTAATTATGTGGTACCCATATAGAAAACTTATCTTGTAAGTCACGATATGTATCATGCAAAGTCAATACGTTTTTTAGAGGTCCTATAGAATGTCACTACATAGATCCTAGGTCGATAGTATGTATTAAGGTAAGAATAAAGCCTTCTTCATTCTTGTGAATTCCTTTCTTATTTCTAGTCTAATTTCAAGTTTCTCTAATTTCCTTGTCTTTTGATAATAGCCATTTCAATTTTTTTTAATATACATACTTCTCTATTTCTTTTTCTTTGAGAGAGTCTGACTTGGTTATTTACTTTTATGAAGTTCTTTTCTTTGACACCTTTTGATTAATAAATGTCTTTCTATAATTTTTTATCTACTTAAATAAATAACAATAGGTATCCAAAAATATATTCTATCTTCAAACAACTATATCTTTTCTTTTCAAAATTCCAAATCAAATAGTTTTTTTAATCTAAATTCTAATTTAAAATATAAGGTTTATGAATCCAACTTCCAAACTTTAAATGGATTATCTTACCTTGAATGGTCAGCCTTGCTTCAAATGGGCCTTGTTATAATGGCCTCAAGTTTTAGTGTGGTATCATGAATATACATACTTATTTTAATAATTATCTCTATAAATAGTTAGAAATAGATAAAAATAGATAAAAATAGATAAAAATAGATAAATTTTATAATATCTTCAAGAAAAGCTTCTTAGAAGCTTAGACATAATTTTGATTTTATATATGTTTATAATTCTATTTTAGATTAGAAACTTGGTCAAAAAATTAGCCACATGTGATATGTGTGGATAACTTATAGAATAAGCTAACTATATAGCACATACATGAAAAACTTACCTTGTAAGTTAAGACATGTGGCTTATAAAGTCAATACATGTTAGAGGTCCTATAGAACATTGCTACATAGCTGATAGATAGATGGTATATATTGAAGCAAGAATGAAGCCTTCTCTCTTCTTGTCAACTTCTTTCTTGTTCTAGTCTAGATTCAAGAATCTTTAATTTTCTTATCTTTTGACAATAGCTATTCCATTTTTTTTTAATATACATATTTTTTATTTCTATTTTATTATACTTCTATGAAAAAAATCTCACTTAATTATTTACTTCTATCAAGTTCTTATCCTTGATATATTGACAAGAGTATACTTACAATATCAAAGTTTTATCTTTTCTTGATTAAAAGTGGATTATTTTTTGATCTTGATAAAATATAAGCATATTAAAAGTTAAAAATCACCTTTTTCTTAATTGATATTGATTTTATTATTTTCTATGTTCTAAAGTCTTTTCTTCTATTTGTCATGAGCAATATTAGACATCTTCTCTTCTTTAAGTATTATCATAGCAAAGCTTCTTAAAATAAAGAATAAAATGGCATAAATATAAGATTAATTAATAGAATTAATTCTTGTAATATATCAATTTAATTTATAGCCACAAAGAGCAACAAGAATAATAGGAATCAAAGATATAGAGATGATTGAAGTTGCTACAATATTTGCATTAAATCATATTCATTTTTCTATAATAAAACATATTTTTAATATTAAAAAATCAAAGATTATAGTGCTTAAAAAGTTTAATGGCACAAGATTCAAATTTAGAGGATTTATCAATCAAGTACAACTTGTGATTGAATTTCAACTCCAAAGCTATCCAAGTCCAAGATCACAAGTTAGATTCATTAGTACATTTCTTTTAGGTTCAATATTATCATGATTTTTATCTTTTCTTGAATGACAAGATCCAATATTAGATAATTTGGAGGTTTTTTTTGGCAAATTTTTAATCCATGTATAGAGAACATGATGCAATTCATATTGCATCTAATAAGATCCATATTTTGGGACAAAATAATCAATTAGTAATGTTATATGCTTCACAGTTTTAACAACTTGCAATTGATATTAAGTGGAATGATGCCAAAGAAGATAGTATGTCAAAAAATAAGTTTTTCCAGTTATAATAGGGATTGTGCAGTTGAAATCTTGTACAAAATCTAGTAAAGGTCCTATTTTTTTCTCAAAATCATCTCTTTATTTTACAATAAATATTATTTTAAAACCTAAATATCACAAAGCCTTTGCTTTATTAGATTCAAAAGCCTTAGCATATTTTTTAGATGAAAAAATTGCTAAAAGATATAGTATACTTTTAGTGAAGAAAACTAAATTTGTTCACATAGGAGTCATAGATAGTCGTCCATTTTCTTTAAGAGATGTTACTCATAGAATTTTTTCTATAGAAGTAATAACTAATGGTCATAGTAGTTTTGTAATATTTGATATCATTAGATCTACTTCTAATCTAGTTATTTTAGGTTTATAATGGCTAAAAAAACATAATTCTAAAATAATTTGAATTTCTTATAGTCTTTGGATTTTTTGAAATTATAACTAAGAGTGTAATTAGTTAAGTAGAAAGTCATAAATCTAGTATAACTAAACATGTATTTGTAGATGAAAGAGCTTTCTTAGATGCTGCAAAAAAAAGATTACCTTATATCATTTATGTTGTACCTGTTTCCAATGAAAGAAAGACTTCAAGTAGCATTCTAAGACAATATCAATATTTTCGAGATGTATTTGAAAAAAATATTCTTTTGAAACATTGTCCCTATGACTACTCAATTGACCTTCAAAAAGGAGCTCAACTACCATTTGGAATAATTTATAATTTATCATAAAATGAATTAGCTGAACTTTAGGAGTATATTGAAGAAAATGTGGCCAAGAACTTTATACACCATTCCAAATTTCAAATAGAAGTTCCAATTTTATTTGTGAAGAAAAAAGATGAATCATTGTAGATTCGTATCAATTATTGAGGACTTAACAAAATTTCTATCAAGAATAAGTATTCGTTGTCATGTTATAATACAACTATATGATAAAAATATAATCAAAAATAAAATTTTAATTAATATTTAATCATCTTGTTTCAATAGTAATTCAAGATATTTAAATATGGCTCTTATAAAAGCTTCTTAGTTTATTTATTTATCTTAATAGCTTGTAGATTAAAGGTTGATTAGTAATTTTACCTTTTAGACGTCATAATTTCTTTTAGTACTTTAAAAGGCCATAAATTGATAAAATTAAAATAAAAGAAATAAATAATTAATATAATTAGTACTAAAATTAAGTTGAAGATAGAATTAGGCTAAAAAATTCCTAAAAAAGGTTAGATTGATACTTAAGAGTCGACCATTTTTTGAACATGGTTGAAATCAGACCTCCAACAATTAAAATGGTTGCCTAAAACAAAGAAGAGATTCATTTGAAGATCAATAATTATAATTCATGAACTAGCTTTAAGCTTTTTTTTTAGATGTATAAGGTTATTTTTCATGGGACTTGAAATGAATTTGCAATTATTGTTCAAAATCAAGATTTGTATCAGTGACTTAAAAATTATGTAATAAATTAGGGCTAATATGCTTAGCTAATTTGTACAATTGGTATCACATCTATGATTTAAAATTTTAAAATACTTAATTCATTAAATATATTAAATATATATAAAATTTTCTATTAATTTAATAGTGCAATTGGAAGATATTTAGATTTTGATACAAGAAGGTATCAAAAGTTGGTAGTTTGAAATTAGATAGGATTTTTATGATATTTGAAGTTCTATTAGTTGAATCAAGGTGAAATTTGTCATGGTGTTAGAAGACTTTAAGATCAAGGTATATATCAATATTGAGTTAAAATTAATAATTGGAAAAAAAAATCACTACTAAAACATCTACATCAGCTATTAAATTGGCAGCCAAGTGATATTAGTGTAATTTTTGGACTTTTTTTCACAATCTATAAGTTGGATTGGTCTGAATTTTTTTTGAAGTATATAAAAGACTTATAGTGGCATTTGTATGTAAAATTTTGCATAAGTGGATGGTCAAATTAAAAATTATAACTCACCAAAGCTCACTAACTAAGATTAGGACTTACAAAGATAAATCAAAATTATCTAATTATGAAAGTAATAAGGCAATTGGAGTTTATGTATAGCTAAAGTTACTAAAAAGAGTATTTTTAAACACTTTATATTGGCTTTAAGTACTTTTAAATTAAAATTTGAATTGCATTCTTCTTATATGGATGAAACCTATTAAGATTTTATGGATATTTATAAAACATAACTTCATCTTCTATAACCAAGTGCTCAGTACATTTCTAAAGAAGACAATATGTATAATAATAATAATAATAATACTTTTAATTTCTAAACTTCTTATTTAGTTGAATCAAGTTAAGAACTATAGAAAAATAAATCTACAAAGAATATACAATTTGGTATACATCAAAGAAGGAGATGAATGAAAGACTATATTTTGAAGAAGGTATAGACATTTTGAATACAATGTCATGCCTTTTGGATTTACAAATGCACCAACAACTTTCTAACATCTAATAAATGATGTTTTTTGAGAATTTTTAAATAATTTTGTTATCTGTTATCTAAAAAACATCTTAATTTATTTTAAAAATATAGAAGAACATAAAATTTATGTTCATTATGTGTCACAAAAACTAAGAGATGGATGACTCTATTTCAAGATAGAAAAGTATATATTCCATACTATTCAAGTCTACTTTTTAAGATACATCATTTCAAATGATGGACTTATGGTAGATCTTATGAAAGTTTAAATTATTATAAATTAAAAGATCTCCAAAAAGATAAAAGATATTCAATATTTTTTTGAATTTATAAACTATTACTGGATCTTTATCAAGAACTATCCTCAAATTGTAGCTCTACTTACATATTTGACTTGTAAAGATAAATTGTAATGGAATTAAGAAATAAAAGTAGTATTTGAAGCTTTAAAGATAACTTTTATTTTTACACCAATATTAATTGTATTGACTTTTTTAAGCCATTATTTATGGAAAAAATGCATCAAACTTTGCTTTAGATGTTGTATTATCACAAATAGGAACAAATAATAAACTTCACCTAGTAACTTTCTATTTAAAATTTTTTTCAGTAGCGAAGATCAACTATGAGATTCATAATAAAGAACTTCTTGCAATTATAGATTTGTTTTAAGAATGGTGCCATTATCTAAAAGGTGCTTATAATGCAATCATTGTTTATACAGATCATAAGAATTTTAAATATTTTATGTCAACATGTATTTTGAATCATTGCTAAGCTTGTTGGAGCATGTTTTTGTCAAGATTTGATTTTAAGATCACTTATTGATCCAAAAAATAATAAGATTTGTTAAACACCCTTTCTAGATATTCTTATCTTACACCAAAAGAAAATGATGTATCTTTTGATCAACAAAGAATGATTCTCTTAAAGCCAAAATCTTTTCATCTTTGAGCAATAAAATCAACATTGACTGTTGATTCAATCTTTGTCAAACAAATTCAATCAAGTATATTCTCAAATTCTCTTATTCATGATATCAAGAACCTTTCTTGTAAGTCTTATAATACTTCCAAGTTTGAATTCAAGAACAACCTATTTTATTTTGAAGGATGCTTATATATTTCAGATGGAAAAGTATATTGACATGTTCTTCAAGTATGCTATGTCTTTCCAACGGTTAGACATTTTGGATACAATAAGACTTTGAAGCTTATATCTAAAGATTTTTTGTGGTTGTAAATGTGAAAAGCAGTGAAATACTTTCTCTAGTCATGTGGCATTTATTGAAGGTCAAAAACTCCTTGTCATTGATTTTATAGACTTCTCTAATTATTGACCATACTCAAATAACCATGGTCTTCTATTTCAATAGATTTTATCAAGAAAATAGACAATAATCCAAAAGAAAATAAAACTAAAGGTCTAAATGCTACATTTTTTCAAAATAGGCTTCTATTTACTTTATAAGGCCATAAATATAGCAAAATAAGATAGATTAGAAAAATAAAAAATAAGAGCATATGTAGGAAGAAGTGAGAAGTTGATTTTAGAAAAAATTAATTCAAAAGGATAAAATTTAATATCTAGAGAGGACAAATTAACAACCTACATCAAAATCAAATCCCAAGGTACAAAACCAAGCATATATGATAATTCAAGGGTTTTTTTTATAGATCAAAGAATAGAACTTGAAAAAAAAAACTTAATAAAGTTTTCTTAATTATTTATTTTGAATAATTTTAGTATATAATGAATTCGGAAGAATTTTAAAAAATCACAATTATTTTGGATGATTTTGGAATTTGTAAAATAAAAAAGGATGTTACGGTTTAGAGAATTTTGTGAATTTGGTATTAGATCTATAATTAAAATTTTGAGAACTTATATAAATAATTTTACAAAGTGTGTGCTATAAGTTTGAACTTGATCAAATCATTGAATTGAAGGTTATTGAATTTCAAGTAGGTTGAGATCTCAAAAACTGGACTTTGAGAGGTAGTTAGGATTTCTAAGATCTTTAATAATCTACTTATGGAATTAGAGTGAAATTTACGTATAAAAATAATAGACTTGATTTTCTATATATATGTGAAATTTGAGATGAATTGAATGGTTTAAAAAAAAAATATTGATATTGGAAGTTCAACATTTAGATTGAAATAGGAGGTTGATCAATACTTAAGTGGATTTTAGTATTTTTCTTTCATTTGGTAAATATGATTGCCTTTAAATTTTGTGTACTTATTTCTAACTTAGTTTTTGAAAAATATATAAATTTTTAAGCAAGATCAACAATTTAATTGATAGAGATTAAGGTTCTAAATTATATTAAGATTTAATTGAGTTATTTAGGATATAATTAAGATTTGATTTAAGATTAGGATTGAATTAGGATTTAGAATTTAATTAAGGTTTGGTTAGGATTTAGAATTGGATTAGGGATTAAGGTTTGGTTAGGATTTAGAATTGGACTAGGGATTAAGGTTTGATTTCAAATTTTTTTAAGATTTAGAGTTTAGGATTTGCTTAGGATTTAGAGTTTGGCCTAAGATTTGATTGAAGTCTATTAGGATTTCAACTAGAATAAAATCAGAACTTGGTTGAGATTTATTTAAGACATATTTCTGATTATTCTAATATTTCTTTAGGATTTTTTAGGAATTTTTTAAAGATTTATTGTAGTTTTTTTTTTTTTTTTTAATTTCTTTAAGATTTCTTATTATTTCTTTTGAAAATTTTAAAGATTTCTTTTGAATTTGATTAAAACTTGCTTTGAATTTTTAAGATTTAATTAGAGTTTATTTAATATTCTATTAGAATTAAGATTTTGTTATTACAATTTTCATTCTACCTTCTAGGTTAGGTACCTTGTTGATTCTTGAGCAAGACTTGATATAATACGACAACGGATCTTTCAATCTTAGGTTCATATAATTCTATATTTGTGATAGTAGATCATTTTATCAAGATGGAACATTTTTTATCATGTAAAACATCTATTACAAGTGAAAAAATAGCTAAGCTTTTTCTTGAAAACATCTATCACTATCATAGATTACTTAAGGATATTATATCAAATAAGAGGATTCAATTTGTATCAAGATTTTAGAAAATATTTTTTGAGATTCTAAAGTTAAAAATAAAATTATCTTCAACTTTTCATCCTCAAACTTATGGATAGACAAAGCACTTAAATGAAATTTTAGAGCAATATTTAAGGTGTACCATTAATTACCAACAAGATGATTGGATGGTTCTTTTGCCATTGCCAGAGTTTGTTATAATATGGTATACTCTTCTACTTACTTAATACCTTTCTTTGTTGATTATGGTTATCATCTACAACTTGATGCTTTTGACTTTTCAAGAATTGATAATCTTGTAGCTAAAGATTTGACAAGTCATTTATTAGAGCTATATACAATACTAAAAGCACAATTAAAAGAAGCTTAAGAACAATAAAAGACAATTGAAGATGCTTATCACAAAAAACAACCACAATTCAATGTAGGTAATAGAGTATAATTACTTTGTTATAATATGAAGACTATTCATCTTTGTAACAAGTTGGACTATTGTAAGTTTAGATTTTTTCTTATTTGTAAATAATTCAATCTAGTTGCTTATCAATTATACCTATCAAAGTCAATGAAGATTTATCTCATATTCCACATATTTTTTCTTGAATCATATAAGATAATAAATATACCAAGAAAAAAAGATATGCCACCTCTTGCTATAGAAGTGAAAAATAATGAAGAATTTAAAGTGGAAGAAGTTTTAGATTCAAAGTGGCACTAAAATAGATTTGAATGTCTTATTTATTGGCATAGATATAATATTAGTGAATACACATAAAACTCAATAAAGAATCTTGTAAATGCAACAAAGAAGATAGAGAATTTTTATCAACAACATCCATCAAAATCTAAATGAAGAATAATAAATCTTTACTATAAAAGAAACAAGATCAAGAAAAGATAATATTTCATCTTCTATCTTTGTTTGTAGCTTTTGTGTATATTGTGGTCCTAAGGAGATAAAGAACCAATAATCAATAGATTCAATTCAAGAGCTATTGTTTTTTGACTTGCCAAATGAGATATTATAATTTTTTCAACCTTCAAGATCACATAATCAAAATGAAGATTCTCAAGAATGATGTATTTTTCTTCAAATAGATGATAAGATACAATGTATTTGATATCACAATCTTAGAAGACACTCTTGATGTTTGGTGTTTTTATTAGAGGTAGAAATAATTTTTGATAGTGTTCTAAATGTTTTATTTGAAAGAAGTTATGAAGGCTTAAACAACGATCAAATAACATAGTGGTCTTTTTGCCTTAATATGGAATATTATCAATAGTTGAGAAGACTTATCAACTATCTTTGAAGAGAATAAAGATCAAAATATGTGGCAAACATAATTTGTTGCATTTTAGATTTCTTCAATATATGATAATTGCTCCTCTTAGAATTCATTCCTAGAAGGATGGTATTGTCACAAATATACATACTTACTCTATTAATTACCTATATGATAAGATAGAAGTAGGTAGAAATATATAAAAATAGATTAATTTCATGATATCTTATAAAAAAACTTCTTAAAAGCTTCATAGATATATTTTTGATTTTACATGTCTTTATAATTCACTTTTATATTAGAATTTTGGTCAATAAATTAGCTATGTATCATATGTGTGAATAGCTTATCAAATAAGGTATTTATATGGCACATATATAGAAAACTTGTCTTGCAAGTTAACACATGTGGTTTGTAAAATCAACATAAATTGAAGGTCCTATAGAATGTTACCATGTAGCTCTTAGGTAGATAGTATATATAAAGGCAAGAGTGAAGCCTTCTTCACTTTTTTCAATTTCTTTCTTATTCTAATCTAAATTCAAGAGTCTTTAGTTTTCTTATCTTTTGCCAATAGCCATTAGTTTTAAGACTTCCTCCTTAGAGAAACATCGAGGCGTTGAGCCTCATCATAGAGTCTTACAGTACTCCCAAATGTCTGTTTACGGAAGAGTGAATTCTCTTCCTCAACATCTTTTACTAAAGCACTTGCCTCATTTAACACATTACCACCTTGCACTCTACTACTTGAGGTCACTTCTAAGTCGACTTTAACTTGTTGATGCCTTTCTTTGCTAAAATACTTTGGAGGAGGTACCAACATCGTAGAATCAGTTGATGTTAAGAGCTTCTCAGAAGATTGAAATGGCACGCATATATATTGGATGCCGCATGACACAGTATCACCAAGTACAGGCAAAGATGCACTGCTTGCCTCCAATACCAAATTGCTACAGAGTTTTAACTACCTCATTGCCTTTGTTTCAGTATTCAGTTGCTGTTGCAAGTAAATAAAACCAAAGACGGATTTAATGTAGGCTTCCAAGACTCCCGGATCAGCAATATCAAATTGGACATACGATACATGTGAAAAAAAAATACTTCGTCATTAAGTACCTAGTTTTTTTGGACAAATCTGTATTTAACAATTAAATAGGTAAATGAGCAAGAGTACATAATTAATTGACTTCGAGATGCCAAACAAACATAATTACTGTTCTCTACAGTGATTTAATCACAAACACAATAGAAGGAAATTGCACCTGCAGATCATTATCGAATTGAAAGAGCTCCCTCATCCCTATTAGAGGCAACACATATACAAATTCTGTCAACACAATCATGTACAAAGGAAATTGTACATCTTTTAAACATAATATTCTTTTTATACATACTATAATGACTTAAAACTTATTCAGGCTAATGAAAATGCCAGCAAGGCCTGAAACCACAAAATTCTCTTAAAAATCCAAGTTCCAATCACAGAGAAACCTAAGATATGCAAAAGAATAATTTTTTTTTAATATACATATTTCTTTACTTCTACTTTTTCATAATTTTGTGAAAAAAATCTCGTTTAATTATTTACTTTTATCAGATTCTTGTTCTTGACATGTGGTCATAGATAATATTTTGAAGCCTATTGGATATGATTTTTAATCAATAGAAATAAAATCCTCTATCACTTACTTTATTTACTTACATGGAATGGCTTTAGAATCAAAATATTATACTTTTGACATCAAAGCTCCTCTAAATTTCTTACTAATAAATCTTATAATTTCTATCTTTAATTAAAAAATTTAAACTATCAACTTAAATAAATTAGATAAGTATTTTATTTTATTTATTTTTATTTTATTTTTATTTTATTTTTAATTATAATCTAAAATTTTATAATATTTTATATTATTTTTACATATTATGCTACTTTTCAATATGACAACATAGCATAGTTTGAATTAGATGTGAATATGACAGACCAAACTCAATATCACCTACAATATGCAAATATATAAGTTTTAACTTATTTATAGATATTTTTCAATAAATAATGAAAGATGAATTGATTGACATCTTCAAAGATCTCACTATAAGAAATTAGATTGACAAATATTAAGATATGTATCTTTTCATGAGAAAGCTATGTTATATATTTCTTGTGCTTATTTTTGATGTAAAACTCTATTAGAATATGCTAAAAAAATCAAATTTGATTGATCTAAGATATTACTTAAGTATATAGCAACTATCTTTTGCTGCAAAGGTCATATAGTTGCTAAAATGGTAAATCTTATTTTTCCAAGAGACAAGGAACATCTTGTTGTGCACATCAATCCATGCATTTTTTATATATATAATTGTCTTAGAAAAATTGATATTTAAAATCTCTACGAAGGTACTCTATTATATTCAAACTTGTCTTTGGAATGCACAAACACCACTAAGTATCAACCTTACAAAAATTCTTATTATTACTCATCTATATAGTCTTGTAATTTTTTTATAATATTTTTTTCAATATACTAGAAGCATAGAAAAATAGTTGCATATAAAAAGACTTCTTTGATTGCATTGATTAAAGTCAATTCATAATCAATAAAAAATATGCTAGGCAAAGGTACCTCAACAAAAAATTATTTGATCCATGTAAATGGAATCTGATAAGATCTAATTTCTTTCAAGGCCATGAAAAAAAGTACCACCATAAATGAGCTTTTGAAAGCCATATACTCAATAATATGTAAAAGCAATATATAATATTTGTTGGTCTTATAGGTGGCATCAATCAACAACATTTTTTGATTCATGTAAATAAGATTGATTGAATTAACATGAATAAAATAAAATATAAATCACTATTCCACCATTTATTGTTATATGTGCTATATATCAACCTTGGCAAGTGAAGTCATCAAGCAAGGCTTTAAGCAGTGTACGTCCATCAAATAATGTCTTGATAAACTTTTAACATGTATTATAGATTATCTTTTTTACAATAGAAAATCTTCCATCTTGTTGGTGCATTGCTGTCAAAACCTCACATGTAAAAATATTTGTAAGCAATAAAGTATTAACACATGAACTTTCAACTACCATCAGCTTCATATAAGTAGCATGTCTAAGAAGAGCTGATGATGGTTCTTGGTTGTTCTCAAGATTGGTGACTTTGAAGTGCTAATAATTGTCTCTTTTGTCTAGCTAAGCAACTATCTCAAATGAGCAACTAATTTTTTGAATTGATATCTCTTGCTTTTAAAAGAGCTCAAAAATAGTGCTTTTATAGTCATCATTGTAGTCACAATAATACCACATACGATAATCTTTCTTTCAACACTTAGTCATAATGGCATAGTTACAATGTAATGTATAGATTTGGATGTCTTTGAACAATTATTTCTATGAATTGTATATTTTTTCTAAATTTGATAGAAAAAGATTTATTATAAAATAGATAGAGAAAAAGAGTAAGAATGACAAAAAAAAAATGTAAAAAGAAGTTGAGACAAAATTTAAATTTAAATTTAATATATAGACTATTTATAGCTTATTTTGAGGTCGTACATGCTTCTTAAGTAAAAACTTTGCATTGTCAAACATATTGGCTAATAACTAAAACCTAGAAAAAAATCATGTAGCATGAAATTGCTTAAGGTAATCATTTAAAGAAGGAATTGTATATGTATGTATATGTGTGTTTGTGTATATATATGTGTAAAAAAGAAAGAGAGATTTTCATAGCAAGAATAGAAATCATCTAGCATATGAGCTTATATAATGTTTGTATTTATTACACGAAAGACATGTGTTGCACTTTTGGCTTATTTTTTTATAAAAAGTAGTTGCAAAAAAATCATCTCTTAATATTGCATGTGAGTTTTAGTCTAGACCCATGTTAACACTAATAAATTCTTATAAATTCAATTCACAATTTAGTTTAGATCCCACTTTAACATTAATAAATTCTTATAAAATTAAGTTACAACTTTATCTAGATCCTATCCCCATGTTAATAAATTCCTATAAATTTAAGTTTCAACTTATAATATTATTTTTTATCATTTCTTTTTCATTTAAATATTAATAAAATGTTAATTTGTTCCATATAAGTGATTCTAAAAACTTCATATCTTAAACTTTCAATACATGTATGAAAGATCATATTTTAACAATTGTACCAAATCACCACCACATTTTCAGTCTTTTATTGCTAACCTTTAAAATTTCAATGAACTTTTTAAATAAGTCAAAATGAACAACAAATGCAACAAGTTTTTTAAAAAATAGGCACCAAATACAGCAAGAAGTAAGACCCACCTTCAAATATTGGAATTTCTCTGCATTGTCAACATTGTTGATAGACAAATGATTACTTTTTCTCAAATATCAATATTATTTTTTAGTATTTAGATATAATCATTTTTCTCCTTAATAAAGTAGTTACATATAAAAAAATATCTATTATGATTATAATTTGCAATCCATTATAAATACAATTAAATACATTTGATTTATCCAAAAAGAATTAGTTACAATTAAAAAGACTCAATGCGTTAAATTATGTTATCTTATAAAGCTTTAGTAATTCCAGCCCAAAGCTAATAAAAGATATGATGAGTCTTTTTGCCTTTAGCTTGTTTGACAACTTGTGACTGTGATCATGATACATTAAAATGTCAGACTACATTATTTGCATATGCTATAAATCTGAAATATCGACCTTGTACATGTATTATTAAGAAGTTTACTTAGTAGTGTTATAACAAAGACGCGTTTGAAAAATCTAGCAATTTGAAACCTTAGTAATTGTAATATTTCAATGTAAAAAATAATATCCAATTCAAAAAGTATTAAGCCATATCTAAAAATGAATTGGTTACAAATATAATACAATATATTTCATGAATAATCAACTAATATTTTTAGTTATTAAAGAGCTAATCATAGATTTCATAGCTTGGCAGATAGAAATTTAATTTATTTTTACATTCCAAATAGAATTAAACAAAAAAATATGCCAACCTTGTCCTCCAAAATTTGCAACAAAAATTGCTCTTAAGAACATATGAGAGTCAAGATTGACAATTGCTAATACCATTGAAGTTAAAAATTATTGTTGAATTAGGCATATCTGATGAATTGGATACAAAAAGCTAGTATCACCCTCTCTCTCTATCTAAAGTAAATACCAACAATTTTATAATACATGACATGCCTATTCCATACAATTGCAGCTTATCTCAAGGATAAATCTTCAACATATATAATATTTATACTAAATACAAATTGATCCTATTAATAACAACAAATCAATTTATATGTAGCAAAAATATTTTAGAAAGTTTAATTGATTAATAAAAGCAAAGGTTGGAATATTTACAAATTGGATAAAAATTATAAAGGTGATTAATTATTGAAATCTCCTAACAAAATATAATCTCTTTGCAGTGGATGCCACATGGTTATTGTATAGCTTGTACTCAAATAAAAAAAATACTAGTTTCTATAACCTTTAAAAGATCAGTTACAATTTTTTTTTTTAAGTAAGCTTTGGCCAAGAGATAAAGGAATCAGGAGTTGGCAAATACTAATCTATAATATCACTTTCTTCAATAAGATGGTAAAATTCATGTAAAAAAGAGGCTGTTTAGCTGCCACAAAATTAATAAAACTACAAGCACTGAATACAAAAATCAAATAAGAGACAAAGAAAGCAATTCTTGCCAAATCTTCTACGAAGGTAGTCCATATAGGAGAAATAAGAAAAGATTTAGAAGGACGAAAAGCATTACAAAGTCAATTTTTCAACAAATTGGTCATCTTCTTGATAAAATAATGATTCTAAAGAAAAAATGCCACACCAACTTTACTTGATTTGATTTTTGTATGCAACAAGAGTCATAATGATTGCATGCAACAAGACTTGTGATGAGGATCTAGAAAAGAAATGTGTGATGTGATAAAAGTTACTGCAGTACATTGTCAAATAGCAATACCATTTTACACCTCAAAATAGTTACAAAATGTGTAGTGTCATGCAATGAAAGCAAAAAAATTAACATTGCATTAAAATTTTAAGAGTGAAAAAGCATGTAAAAGATTAGCATAATTTAAGAGACATCAAATAAATAATAACAAACCATTGATATCAATAGATTTATTAACCAAAAAAATAAGTATTAAATACCTATTCACATCAATTTTAACTAAAAGTAGAAAAAATAATTAAAGTTGTAATATTAGTGGTCTATAAAAATTATTTAAAAGAGTATTAAAAAAACTTAAAATTTTAATATTTAAAAAACTAAAAAAAGATGATAAGAGATCTCTAATATTATTTATGTACAAACTTTGAGAGTTCTAATATTGCCTATATACAAACTTATAGTGACCTAATAAAGTCTAGTTGCTTGGCAAACTTTAATTCTTTTAAACCAATTTAATAAAAGCTATTAGATTACAAATTTTATATTAAATAAAATTTTCTAACTAAGTAATACAAGATTTTTTAGCCAAGGCAATGTTGTGTGAGGCAAAAACTATTGTCTATTTTTCTTTTTTCTTTCAAATCCTAGCTTATCCTAGATGCTAATAAAAGCTTAAAAGTTTTTGTCCTTCTTTGTAGGCATCAAGATTGATGCTTACATTTTTTTACATATTTACTACAAAAAAAGGTTTTAATTAAGATTAGTAATTTCACTACTTATTATTATCTAACTTCCTTTTAAAAATAACATGCAACATATAACTTTGCTAATTCACTTGTCTAAAAAATTCAACTTTTAGGTGTCATATTACCATTTTTAAAAAATAAAGTACTTTGATATAAAATCATTGGAACTACCTTGAACATTGAATTCTATGGCCCAAAAATATTATATGCTTATTGTAGCTCCACTACCTATAAATTGATGTCTTGCATTGCATTGCACTCCAAAAAGATACAAGAATATAGTGCTTAATTGCATGCTTTCATAAGAAATAATTTTTAAAATAAAAATGGTTTATGGAGATGGTATATATATATATATATATATACTAAATAATAAAATAAAATTTTATTTTAGTTGTATCATTTTAAACCATTTATAAATGATATAACTAAAATAAAGTTTCTTCCCAATTCAAAACCATTCTTCTTGGTAAATCTACTATTGGCAGGCGTAGGAGGAAGGGAACCCAAAGCTACTGTTCAATGTTCAGTATTTAAGTGGGTGGTTTTCACTACCACCGCCATTTGGGTCAACCGATGTTGCTGTTTGGCTCATGGCGTCATTAGACTGCAGCTTGAGCCCATTCGACAGCAGATCTTCCTTCTCCGCACAGAGACACACACGCAGAGACAGGAATTGGTCGTAATAGAATAGAAAAGAAAAAGAATCAGAACCATGGCGTTTAATGCCTTGAACAGAGAGTCCGAAGATAATAGACTTGTGCAGCACCAGGAGGGAGTGGAAGAAGGAAATGCTCTTAGTGTTCCAGGCTGAGAGTGCCAGTGCTTCTGTCGCAACTGGGATCACGCATTGATTTAAGCTTCTTCTGCCTGGATGCTGCCAGCACTGTGGCTACAAGATCTATCCATCCCAGTACAAACAAACACACAGAAACAATATTTACTCCTTCGGGATGCGGAGCCTGCTGCCAGTGAAGTGTGAAGGATTTCAGAGTCGAACCAAGTTGGTGGTGGAGTGAGAGGAAGGGTTGGGGCGGCAGCTTCATTGAGCTCTCACACGCGCGCGTGTATGTGGGAGTGGGAGTGGGTTCGTGTGTTACTGCTGCAGTGGGAAGAAGATTATTGAATGGCGCTAGATAGGAAGCCATACAACAATGATACTGTTATGATGTAGGGGCGGATAGCTGTCCCACACGACTTGCAACATGCGTACTTGCGGCGAGTCCGATCTAGCGGCATCACCATCAGAATCACTCCATTTATGATTCATTCATCAGGGTCTTATTGAGCAGGATCTTCTCCCGATGTCCTTACTCTCGCCCCGTACCCTTACCTCTTTCCCGGTTGGTGACTAGTCCGCGTTCCCGCAATTTCCAGCCAGCCGGTCAGAATGCCAACCTCTATGTCACTGCAACCATATATTTGTTAGGTGAGGTACTTTCTCTGGGGGCCATCTGCTCTTCTTTCCCAAATTGAAAACCTCAGCTTTGTAGTAAAATATTACATTGCTTCCTTAAGAAAGGTTATCACATTCGTCAAATGTAAAAGAAAAAGAAAAAGAAAGTAAATTCTGCGTCTGTGAGGAAAAGTTACACCACCCACAACCAAAACGGAGTGGACAAAAATCCATCAAGGGAAAAACAATCATGAAACATAATTACATGATGCGTCGAAGCAGAGTAAACATGAAGCAATGCCAACAGGTTATAATAGAAAGAGGAGGGGTGCTGAAATCGCCAAAAGTGGCACATATTTTTGGAAAAGGGAGGTGCGTTGGGCCACAGCAGGTCAGAAATCAATCCAGTATCATACGGGGAACCGAATAATAATGTTTGCAGGAGCTAGAGTGCCCGCATGCTGTCGTAAGGGCTGATCCATGAAGGTGTAAAATAGAATCTTTGCGGCATGGGAGATGCAACCAGGAGACGGCAATGAAGGGTTCATATGGCAAATTAAATAGATACCAGATGCCGTTCTTGGTTTTAATGGAATCAGTAGAGGAGCGGGGAAAAAAATAGAATTATAATAATCCTTTTTAAATGCTACAATAAAAGTAGAAGAAACGTGAGGTCGATGAAATAATCTACGAGTATCTGATCTTTCTGTCGAAACTCAGAGGTACTTGTACCATCTTTCCAGGTTGTAAAAATGCGGTGTATCGATGATTGACTACAAACAACTGTGCATCGATTGTGAATTTAAGTGTTGCATGGTGTTGCCCTAAATAGATCAATCGAAGCGTCATACTGTGAGGATAATTCCTTTGGAATCCCATCGTGACACTCGCTATTGCTAACAAGCGGCACGTTTGCAACAAAATCCTTGTGATGGTTATGCACCATATTTGTGACACTCATCATCATTTTTGGAGGTATCTGCAAGTTCTTGTCATATTCGTATTGCTATTTTCAGAACATAAGAATTTCGAACTCAGATTCTCTTACATTCAAAACCGCTGGAAGTTATCGGGTTCTCCGTGCATTGCAATCCGCGAAGAATGAGTTAATATTCTGTTAATCATAGATTGATACAGTCGGAAGGCTATAGCAAGGGTCTCTCCAGCAGAGCCTTGAGCGTAATCAAGAATGGAGATGTAATCACCTGCAAGACTACTCTGTGAACTATCTTGTTCAGAAGCTGACAGTGATGAATTCAGTCAGATGCAAGTACAAAAGACGATTTTAATATGCACTGCTCTTCCCTGGTGAACAGATTCACCTGATCTCGAAGGTTCACGAGCTTGAGCATGATGCTTAAGAAATGACATGAAAACAGAGGAAGTGAAGTTATGTCTCTGAAGCATTTAAAGAAAAACATATATTGCCGGAGTGGTGGTGAGCTTCGACAGGAATGAAGATCACTTTCCCGGTTACTTGCTGCAGATAACCGCAAGGATCTTCGCAGAACTTCAAGTGGAAGAAAGCAGAAGAAGCGATAGTCCTTTGTTCCATTGATTGTGGAAAGGAAAACGAAGCCCAGCGATGGTAGGACCAGTGAGGCAGGCCTCAAGTCAAAATAGTGTCAGGCTTCTGCGCCACAGCCGTGGACATCTGTGGGGGAAAATTCTTGGATAGGCGAGTGGTGGGGTCGCCCCTAGGACCTGTCCGAGACCCCAACATCCCTACGACTCGTAAGAAAGAAGAGAAAGTCTCTAAAATTTCTTCTTACCCTATTGCTGTTAAAACGCCAACAAGCCCTTGCCTCTCGGATAGGTTCCTTACACGTTTTGTTCTTCGTCATCATTCTGTTGGACATGAATATCTAGTCAGAAGCGAGGAACCGATCGACTCAAGCTTTTGTATGTGAAATTCCACCAAGTGTGAATTGCGAAACTGCTGAGGCTTGAGCATGCGGAGCGCGAGACGCTTCAGTGTGGAGGGCGATCTGTTTAGGGACTGGTCGATCTACATGCGGAATATGCAGTTCTTATATCTCTGGCGTGCGGATGCTACACGGTTGCCAATCTGATTCATTTTGTAACGTAGAATTTAGTACTATATATTCCTGGATTACTGAGGGCGGGGTTTGACGCCTGCGCACTTCAGTGCCGTCCAGTTGCACGTGCAAACATATTGGAGAAAGAGGACTGCTGGGTATTCAGGTTATCTACCGGAGGAAGTGACGGCGGTCGGAACAGGTCCGTAAGCAGTGGCATGAGGTTGTCTAGGTCACATCCTATACATGGTCGGAGCATCGTGCCACCGACATTGGGCATACTACCAAAAATAGTTTCTTAGGATCGGAAAAGAACCTTCTTCATTAATAGTAAGAGAGATTGTGGGGGACTTGCAACTCCCTATTTGTAACATCAGCGATCTCTCCGTAATTTGTTTGCAAGAGTGATTGCGTCTTGGACACGACAGAACCTCGTGTTTCTGCCATCATCGAATGGAATTCCAGCACACATAGGAGGTGACCTTACAAATTCCGTGACATCTCTATTTTGAGGTAAGGATCGTTGTAGACATCTGGTTCGTGTGCAATCAGCAAGCCGCCTGGGGATGTACGACGAGCAGTGCGTGCTTCTAAGAGAACTCTCATTCATGGGAGACCACGCTAGATGGATGACGCGGCTCCAGAACTGGCAGCTTGTAACAGCATGGTGTAGGACCAGCGGCGTCAACCATTGCGGTTGTGTAATAGTGTAACACAATTTTTAGTATTAGTGAAGAAGAGCTGTGGCGTTCTGCAACAGCTTGCATCCGATTGCATGGATTTTCTAGGGAAACAGAGCCTCGACGGCAGCGAGGAAGATAGGGACATCGATGGTGGTGCTGGGAGTCAAACCAGCCCTCGAGTCTCGTCAGAGGATCTATCGTCAGAGAGCAACACAACTTCCACTACTAATGCTCAGGATTCGGCTGCCAATGGTGCGAGAACCCCTGGCTGTCGAGGGAAGGTTCGGCAATATGTGCGCTCCAGATTGCCGAGACTGCGGTGGACAGCCGACCTCCACCACTGTTTTAAGGTGGCCGTAGAACGACTAGGTGGGCACGAGAGTAAGTACATGCTGGACACCTTAGCCCTCTTATCTCCCTTATTGATCAGAAAGTGTATAGAGTTTTGTGTTGGTTTGTCACGGTGCAAAGCCTCCTTGATCACGCGAAGGTGCGCCAATCCTCAGTCGACAGGCATCGGCATGGCATGCTTTACGATTTCTGAATCTGTGGGATCGCTTGATAGCAGTGTTTGCCCCACGGCTTTCCACTTCGAGACTGTGTTTGTATATAATGTAATATGCAGATGCATCCGAGGAAGGGCATTTTAATGAGTGCGATTAACGCTACAGCACATGGAAAGTTGAACCTTTTTTTTTCTGCCCATCAATCATCATCGCTACTGAAGCTTTTCTACCTGAGATAGTAGTTCCAAAATAGTAGGGATTTGCGCCTTTCGACCGATGCATATTATTACACTACGCTTTGACGTAGTGTGACTCAGCATTAGTAGGAAGTAGTGAGTACCTGTCCTCGTCGTTACGACGTTGGTAGGATAATGATAGTGTGTCAACACACAATACTCATTGTAGTGCATTGGTTTCGGAGTAATTTGTGCAGATAAAATACTGGCCCAGAGTTGATTCAGAAAGTACTAACAGTGTTTTTTTTTTTTTTTTTTTTTTTTTTTTTCTTGATGTTGTTTTTTTCATTCTGAATCAGAAGCAACACCTAAGATGGTATTGCAGCTCATGGATGTGAAAGGCCTAACCATCGCTCACGTCAAAAGCCACCTACAGGTTCGAGGAATTCAAACCAAGCCTTGAACTTTTACATATCAAGCCTGCAGTAGGTTAAGATAAATTACTTGGAGGAAACTTGCTGGTGGTTTCCAGATTGCTGCAGGAAATGGTTGAACAAATTTCCAGATTATAAACTACCGTTGGACCTATTACGGTAAATATCAGTCTTCGGTTTTTCTAGACTCCAGGTGGCAGTGTTTATCTCGATCATATCTATCCTCATTGATGGAATCGAACTCAATAATGTCGCAGATGTATAGGAGCATGAAGAACGACGAGAGCGTTCAATCTGGTAGGTTCTCTCTAAGTGACCCAGTTGCTTTAAATGCCATTAGATCAAGATGCTAGTTATCCCTCTATACTCCCTATTAGGGTCTGCAGCAGCTAGTAACAATCTGGTTATACCTGGGTTACATGACCTCAGAGTCTTCTAGTCCACGTAGATACAGTTATCATCGTCAGTAGAGAAGCAAATGCAAGTTGTCTCAAGCATTACCCGAAGCAGTGGTTAGATGATCGTTACTCACATTTTGAGTCACATCTTGAGATGTGACGTTCTGAAGACAGCTGAAGATCACTTTTGTCTGTTTACCTTGTCACAGATATCGGCTACTGGAGAGAAGGGCACTTACATCCCACGAACCTTTGGCTACAGGCCACTCCAGAGCGCAGTAGGATTAGCGATGTGCTGATCCATGAGCAGACAGCGGAAATACCAATGAGATCAAGCTCCGTCAAGAAGCAGCTGGAGACAGAATGGGAAATGCGGCGACGAGAATACGATGCGCGAATAACATTTACGATGCTGATGGAGGGCCGAGTAGAATACCCGGCGATTATCACTCCAACCACCAGGGTTGAATCTCGATCTTCCACTCAGCTTCTCAAGCTCCTGGATGGGTCGGGTGACAGTGGACCTGGCAGACGAAGACCGTCTGACGTCTGGACACCCTTTTCAGAGCTTGACTTCAAGAACCAGCAGGTTTGCAATTATGCTCTCACCCCCAGTCCATGTACAATTTAGGATCCTTCTCTAGTTGAAAACGGATTACTTACATTCTTTTGTTTCACAAAAAGTGTCGTATGGCGTGATTTGAGAACGCAAACAGCATGTACTGGATTTCGTATACTTTGTATACAATCATATGCCTGTGCATACGAGGTAAATTATCTTTACTTACATCTTGTAGTAGTAAAAGCTATATATATATATATATATATATATATATACATATTCACATTTATTGATCTTATTGAAGATCAGTTATTTCCTGAACTGCAGGATGATGCACACCGTAACCCATTTCCCAGCTTTGCATCACGTCGGTTAGACATAACCTCAAGATACACCAACGATCCCCTTAAATTTCAGGGCTGTGAGATTCACAAACAGCAATCCGACTTAACCAGGCCACAGACGCAACGGCCCACAGTGCAGGATTCATTTGATCGGTATAGCTACGACCACAATTCCGAATGCAACTGGAGACAAAACAGATACTCGACGGACCCAAACAGCTCCCTTTCCCTGTCACGCCCGCACTCATGGCCAGGCTGTACAGTTCCGAGTCAGAAGGGTATTATCTTGAGCCATCGGAGTACAGCTATGGCAACGAAGCCTGTTCCTATTGTTGACTTCTTGTCGTCACCCCAGAGCAGGAATATTGGGCGCAAGGGGGCTCCAGGGGATGGTCTCAGGCTCCACTTGACCATGTCAACAGGGTCAGGTAGCGAAGGTCATGACGAAGGACCAGAGAGTTTATACCGCAAGAAAGAGGAGGATGTGGACCTTACGTTGGATCTTACAATGTCTACAAGATGACGACAGTTGAGTGTACAGGTGTACCATCTGAGATTATACGTAGAACATCATATAAGTATAACTTGTCCCTGTAGGGTTTTTTCAATAAGCATAATGTTAGAAATGGAATTATCCTGGTATTTGTAGGTTCTTCGATCTTCTGAAGTTAGAGAATAATTTCATATCTCATTATGATCATTGAACAAGAACATCCCTCACGTTCATATAGATTTGAACCAGGGACTAAAAGGAAGAACTGATCTGCTGCGGTTGCAGACAAGAGTTGCAATTTAGGAGTCTTAGTCCAACAGCTCAAGGAAGGACGATTTCACGACGTGATCCTAATCATCGATGCAAAAGGTGATGTACATACAGTAGTATTGTTAAAGATTATATCAAGAGAGAATGATCCGAGTTAAGTCATCTAGCTGCAAACAGAGTTATAATTACGGACAGGAAGTTTGCTGCATTTCCTATTGTACACTTCCAATGCTCGAGGTTGACTTTCTTCAGTCTCAGCTGGGCCGTTCAGCTTCTAATTCATCATAAGTACTAGTATCTTGCAGATGGCCAGGTTGGCCTCATTGGTTGTTGCGGAGAGTCAGAAGGCCGATATGCTTCTGTCGGTGTATCTATCTCCGAACATCTGTGAATCAAACCTAGTTGCGCGTCATGGCGGCGACCAACGCTCACTGTCCCAACCTTCAAAACTAGGCTATGGCTACGAGAGGATTACACTTAAAGGACCACCTCCTCACCTGGAAGCAGATTCATTTTCCTGCGGTTTGCCAGTCAACAGACGGAGTTCTTCTCATTCCAGGACTCAGCTTACCGCTAAATATGGCACATGTATATTTACCTCCCGCGCAGAGAAAGATCTCTGACGTTACAGCATTCCAGAACACAAGCTTGGAATGTTCGTAGACATTCCAAAGGACCACTAGCAGCTGGTATCCTTTCCCGCGCTGACACGAACACGAAAGCATGGCATCCACATCACCAGGCAGAAATTCTTTGCATGCTCCCGGGTATACTGTCATTTATGAAATATACTGTCATTTATGAAATATAAAATATTAGCATTTCAAGATCAAGAATGCCTCTGATGTATCAAGAATCTTTACAAAACACCAAAAGGTGTGTTTTATTTTATTTTATTTTATTTTATTTTTTTTTATTTCCTTCAATACACCAATGTGTGATTCCCCAAAAATCTATAGGCAGATTTAATTATTCCCCTAATATGTTGAATTGAAAAATGTGCATTCCTAATTCTATTTCAATGTGCCAAAAAAAGTTGTCTATGCATCATTTTTGTTGTGGATTGATTTACACATGATCATGAATATAGTCTCAACATAGAAGTTTTAATCAATTCAACACCATCAGTCAAAACAATTCCACAAATACCTTTTATTCTATCATGTTTTTTTTTAATAATAATAATAATATATATATATATATATATATATGTATTTTTTTCAATGATTAGGGAAACATAAAAATTAGGAAAAAATTTATATAATGTCATTTCTTATTATTCCTTAATAGATACTATCATGCTTTTAAAATCAATTACTACAAACAAATAATCAAGTGGAATTTCAAGGTTTCACATAAGACCAATGATTTTACAAAAGCCCTTTAGAACAAAAGAAACCAAAAACCCACATAATGATTATTTTCTTGAAGATTTTACCAATACACTAGCAACACTTCGGACACCAGAAACTTAGTAATGGATGGTCCAAATAAAATGAGGAAACAAAAAATCTGGTAATGATAAGAACGGAATTCAATGTTTCTTTATGAAGTTATCTTAAATGCTTGTGAAGACACTATTTTATACAAACAAGTGATGCAGAATGATGCAGTTGTTTCAGTCTTCAGATCACATTCAGAATACCAAAATGCAGATGTTACTTTCTTACATTAACAATAATTGAGTTTCTGCAACTACCCAGAGAAAATGCATGTGATGATGAATCCAAGAGAAACAAAAGTTACAAATTTCCATCATTTGTCTAGCAATTCAATGAGGATAAACACCCACTGTCGTTCAATGCCTAAACACAAACACTCATCATCAGATATGTCCACACATCGCCATCTGGGCGTGGAAGGAAAGGCCAAACCAGACCCTAGTGGTGATAAAGATCTCCTCTCTTATGGTACATCGGCATTCCTAAACGACGAAGGTTGGCAAGTGCGCCGGATCGACTTTTATCCAAGCTTTCCACAGATTCTACAAGTCGCACAGTCATCGGCACAGGGCAGTATCCATGCCGTGGGGTGCCTACTTGAGGGATCGCAACGTCAACTTCAATATTCCAGTCTAGTAATCGGTACATCACCACGATTGTTATGGAACAGGTGAGAGAACAATATATATTCGGGAAAGAATTCCAGTTGTTTGGGGATGAAAGGGGCGGACGGTGAGTCTAAGCTCACTGACAGCCGAGCAGATCATTCACACGAACCAGCTTCTCCTGTCTGACTTCTGGAGTGCGATCGCTATCCGGACAATCTAGCGTCGCTTCTGTTTGTCCCCAAGTTGACTTCCTAAGTGCAGAACCCGAAGGTTCACTCATGTAAAGATCATGGGATTGACCGCCGCGCCGGGAAGCAGACCAGGAAGCTCGACGCTTCAAATCGAGTGACGCTCTTGCCCGACAAGACCACATTTTTTAATAGAATACTGTTACTGTGGATCCAAGAATACTGTTACTGCCGGCGGTGGATTCCTTGGACTGAGGTATGAATGTGGTCCTGACGTGTTTGATTTGTGCAGCTGTTGTTACGAACTGAGATATTCCACGCTACTTTCAAAGCAGGAGCAGTGATTTTCTGCGGAACGGTTCCCTCTGCAGTGACCTCTTGACATTCATTCGTATCATAATACTGTGGGTTTGGAAGTGTCTCCAACGGTTGCTCCCTCCTCTCATCGGCCATGTCATTTCAACAAGTCGTGAGGGTTCATTCTGTCTCGTTTACGGCAACTCTGCAAGACGGCACAGAGCAACACAGCACAATGACTACACAACGACGAAGCATTATCACAACTGTGGTGCTGGAATGTTGCTCCTCCTGTCTAGGATGCCCTCTACTTTGCAATGTGGTACATATTTCACTTTAAACAGTGTGCTATATGAACTGCTCCGTGAGTATAAGCTGGACCTTTTTGCAAGGGTTGCGACCACTACCAAGTCAAAGGTACTTGGGCATTGAAGTCAACAATCCAAGTGATGAGAGCTGGGGTTCGCCCCACCTTCTCTTTATCTCATTTGGACTTTAGTTTGCTATCTGTGTTTTGCTCCTTAGAAATCCTTCAAAACTCTATTGTTATTATATTTGTCGATTTCAATGACTTTTCTTTTACTACAACTTAATTTTAGAATAGATTTTTGTTGCAATGAAATCCTTCAAAACTCTATTGTTATTATATTTGTCAATTTCAATGACTTTTCTTTTACTACAACTTAATTTTAGAATAGATTTTTGTTGCAATGAAATCCTTCAAAACTCTATTGTTATTATATTTGTCAATTTCAATGACTTTTCTTTTACTACAATTTAATTTTAGAATAGATTTTTGTTGCAATGAGGTACATATATGTAAGAACTATATATATAGATATATACATGTGTGTAGAAGTGATATTGCACTATGAAGGGATATTATAAAAATAAGAGATGATAAGCCAATTTGTACTACAATCCTAAAGTAATCATATTAGATTGATAACTAAATCAGCTGAAAGAATTTTAATATTGATGGATAGAATACTTAGATGAACATTGTCTATAGAAGAAAAGATATTTCAATATCTCATATCAAGTTTTCAATCAAGCAATCCTAATTGTATCTTTGATGGACTATTTTGGTGGAGAGAGAAAAATGCATCAATAGTAGAATAAGTATACCAATTGTGGAGAGAGCAGATCAATTGTAGAAAGAGAGCATCATTTATAATCTATATATACTATCTATTTAGGATTTATGTAGCAACATTCTACAGGACCTCCAAAAATATGTTGACTTTGCATGACATATATCTTAAGTTGAAAGACAAGTTTTTTATATAGACACCACATAGTTAGTTTGTTTCGCAAACTACCAACACATGTGGCATGTGGTTAACTTGTTGACTAAGTTTATAATCTATTAATTAACTACAAATATATGTAAAGTCAAAACAATTTTTACAAATCTTCTAAGAAGCTTCTCTAGAAGATATTATGAAATCAATCTACTTTTATCCACTTCTACCTATTCATATTACATAGGCAATAATTGCATTAGATATACGTTTGTGACATTATCGTCTTTTCTAAGAATGAGTTTCATGAGGAGCAGAGATTATATTATGAGGAAGTCTAAGATGCCACAAATTGTATTTGTGATATACTTTGAACTTTGTTCTCTTTGAAGATAGTTGATAGATCCTCTCAGCCATAAATAATGTCTTATTCTAGGGCAAAAAGATTATCATGTTATTTGATCATTATTGAAACTTTTGTAATTTTCTTCAAACAAAACATTTGTAACACTATCAGGAGTCATTCCTACCTCCAATAAAATTGCCAAATATCGAGAATTTCATCACAAGTCATAATACCAAACATATTGTATCTCACCATCTATTTGAAGAAGAACATGTTGTTATTGAAGATCTTGATCTCTATTACATCATTTTGAAGGTTGTGATAATCACAATGTCTTGTTTAGTAAGTCAGCAAATGATCACTCTTGAGTTGAATCTATTGACTTTTGATTTTCCATCTCTTTAACGCTACAATTATATAAAAATTACAAATAAAGATAAAAGGTAAAATATAAGCTTTGCTAAATTATATATTTTTTATAGCAAAGGTTTGCTATCCTTCATCTTGGTTTTGATAGATGATAAAAAGCTTTGACCTTCTTTGCAATATTTGTAAGATTTAATGCTAGCTCCTATGCACATTTGCTAATATCATATCCATGCCAATGAATAAGATATTTTAACTTATGTCGGCATAGCCTCAAGTCTAAAACTTATTCTATTTCAAATTCTTGACTATTATCCACTTTTATAAGAGGTGGTGGTATTTGTCTTCTGCTTGGAATATTCATTATTTTATATCACTCTAAAAGAGATACATGAAATATGGGATGGATAGAGAAAATTTGCCTTAAGAAAGCACTAAGCTTTTGATTGTTACTAAATGCTCAATCAAGCTTTAAGATTAAAAAAAATACCAAGTTTATATATAATTTTTTTCTTATAGGGGCAATTATATTAATATATAAGTTCTAAGCACCAAAGATCACCAAATTTTGTGACAGAAATATTATAAAATCTTATATATCCTTAAGGTGAATTTTTTCCAAACTTCAACAATGCATACCTCATGATTGGATTGTCCAAATAAATTCAAATTTTATATAAAGTACTAATATACTTTTAACAACTAACATAATAAATTTCAATTGCAAATTTGTTGAAGATCTTGAGATATTGCTAAAATCCTAATTGTAGCTTCAAATCCTTATTTACATACATTTATGTGTAAATTTCTTAATATCTCATAAATTAAATATTCAAATACCATAAAATTTTGATATATAGCTTTTTAACCTAATAAAACATATTTTTAAAAAATTTGAATAAAAAATTCATCCAAAAACTCAAGGTATGGTTCCAATTATTACTATCAACAAAACGACTCATTTACTGCCTTTGTATTATATGTGCAGTCTTCAATACTCTATAACTTCTTCATACAAATTCCAAATAGAAAAATTATTTTATAATAAATGTAGATCTTAAAACTATCCTTGTAGTGGCTTCTTTTGATCTCCAAAATCTATCATAAAACTTCTTGTATCTTCAAAATAGTAATAACATATCTTAAAAAGACACCTTAACTTCAAATGGCTATAACTTTATTACCCTAACTCCAATTCTTCTAAAGTTTGTATACAAATTGTAGCTCAAATCTTATACTTTATAATCCTTACTTTTGATTTTCAAATGCCTCTTATGAAGTTACCAAAACCCTTGTTATGGTCACAGACTACGTGCTGAATGCCTATTAGGCATGGCCTTCAACCAATAGAGATAAAGATCTTTACTTTTAGCCTTCATCCATCCATACCTTACTTTCATCCCTCCAAATAAGCTTCTTAGAGGTTTAGATCTTCATCTTTGAGCTCCAATCTTCACTTTAAATTTTATATTAAATATTTAAATTTTATATATTTCAAATACTATAATTAACATAAGTAAACTTTAAAATAAATTTTCTTACATCAACTCTCTTTAAGTTAATCTATTAACTATTCTAAAGTATATCAATATTTATAAATATATGATCTATTTTAATTAATTTTTATATACTATAAATAATTACAATATAACACTGATACATGTAATCAATAAGCAATTAGATTGACTTATTCACAAATAAGAAATGGTCTAAATTTATGATAATCTAACTTGATACAAAAGAAAATAATTTTAATATTGTCACAAGTAACCATACCTTATCACCAATATGGAAATGAGGTTATTCCTTGCGATAAGTATTTATTGTCATATTATGGTAAACTTTGCTTAAGAATGCACTAAGTACCTAGCTGTAGAAGATAGAAGAAAAATTGCAACAACAAGATTCTTATTTTAATAGAATTCTAAATAATTCCAATTTAATGTTAAAAACTCTAATCAAGCTTTAATAAAATCCAAATTTTTTTTGAAGAAATTACAAAAAAAACATGAATAAATTCTAAAGAAATTCAAAGAAAGTATTAAAATAAAATCTTAAATAAATTCCGACTAATTTAATCTTAATTAAAATTTAATCCTAATTAAAATCTTAATAATATTATTTAAATCCTAAATCAAATCTTAATTAAATCTGTGATTGTCGTTTTACTTATTCTACAATTCCTTCTAGAATAAACCTGTATAGGAAAATTCGAACATAGGGAAAGACTAAGCGCATGAGTTTTACTTGTTAGGGTCACACAATTTACTGTATTCTGAACCACTAAAACACTAAGAAATACTATAATGCTTCTTTCCAGTAATAATACTCCTTCATCAACTGATAACCACAATGTGCAACCTTGCACTCTCAAAAGACCTCTCAAAACTCAATAAATTCCATCCAATATTAGGAATAACAGACTTCATTCCAACCAATCTGAATTCACAAAATTCTTGTAATCACAAACTTCTTCTGTCGAAATACACACACACAACTCTCAATAAACAACAATCATAATCTTCCATCCATAATCAATCTTCCAATAACTTCTCATATAATTCAATCACTCAGTATTCCAATTACATAATCAATAACTCATAAATCAATCTTTGATTTATTCCACAAACTCACTTCTCAGTATTTAGAAACTATCCATTATTCTTCAACAACAAAAAAAACAAAAAAAATAAAGAGGAAGCACCAAGCTTAATCCGGGCTCATGACTATCATAGTCTGGCTCGCCAAAAAATTTCTATAATTCCTATATAATTGCTATTGATTTCTAGATTCTAACCGTAATCCTATAATAACTGCTTTTAATAACTGAATCAATCATCCATCCTCCTAAACTGACTATTCTATAGACTATTAATCTATTTTATCAATATCTTATAAAAACAAACTAATATTTATTCTACATAGCCCCACTCCTATCTGTGCAGTGTCCTCGCAAATACACAATTGATTCCTATCTAAAAACTACTTAACAAAACTCTATAAAATTACTAATTCCTCTGGCCCACCCAATTAATCATTTGCTGCATTATCGAATGTAGGTTCCACCGATTCTGGTTCTAAATTAAAATTTTTCTTATCCTCCAATCTGTCCATTGGCTCCTTCTTCAATTGGTTTGATAGATCTTCATTAATCTTACCCAATTCACGAACTTGAGCCTCCACTTTTAAGATTTAGGCATCATGAAGTTCCAACTGATGCTGCTGCTGAGTCATCCATTCTAGAACATCTTCAATTGACACTTGAGACTGGCTTCTCACTGTTAATTCTTCCATCCATTTTGTCACCTCAGCTTATAAAACTTCGATTTCAGACCTCAACTTCTCCGTTTTGCATCTGAATTGGTCACTCAATGCTTCTTTCTCTTTCGTCAATAACTCTGCCTTATCTCCTTCCGCTTGCAACTGGCATTTGAGTTTCTCCCATTTCAAATTCCATGTCTTGCGATTTTGGATCAATTTGTCCCATTGTCCTTCCATAATCCGTAAGATTTGTTCTTTTTCTTTCATCCAAGATTCATATTGGTGAATCCATTTTCGCTCCAATACTAGCTTGGATTTTCCAATTTCGTTTATCGTCCATTCTTGCTCTTCAATTCTTTGGTTTTGCTCTGATATTACCTTCTTACTATCCTTTAAATCCCATTTGTTACTGCCCTCTACATCCAATGCTCACACTATACAATGTATTTGTGAAATGTACTTTAATAAAGTATTCTTAAGAAGTATTCCTTTGGACAATCGACCTTATGGAAATGCCAACTGATTAATATCCATCAAAATTGAGATTTCATTCTCCTCCTCCATCGCTAAACAATTTGGAACCTGTTTTGATTCAATAACTACAATGACCCCTTGTGCCACTATATGACTTGACTCCCCAATTTTGTGTATTACATCCGTAGTATTGACATTGTGTGCCAACAAATTTTGTTCTCTTTGCGAAAGCACTGACATTGATATTGGTACAAGACTTTCCTCTACTCGCATTGTTTGATGCAATATGTGCGCGATCACAACATACACATAAATGGAACAAAGCAAATAAGTGAATTTCTCCAATTTCTACTTGGCTCCTATCTCCGCATGAATACGAGTGGCTACGTATGCTACCCAATTCAATACGATCTCTTCCAGTGCCCCTATCGCTGCATACAATAACCATTTGGACATATATGTGGAATGTCGATACAATCATAACCACATCACGACAAAACGAAACCATTTCACGAGTTCTGGTGAAATTACCTCAGCGGTATGCCAACCTTGGCTCCTCTCAAAGGCCGACATACCTCCCTTGAAATATCTTCCTGAACTGAAGTCACTTGAGTCATCAACTCCTACCGCAATTTCTCCAATGGAAAGACACAGCACCTTTTCCAGGATTGTTCTATCAATCCTCATAATTCGTCCTTGTACCACACTCGATCCATCCTCTGGGTCGTAGTTCACGATATATTCCTCTACTAATAACATATTAATTGATGGTAAGCGATCTAACTGGTGTAAAAACTAGAACAACTGTGCATTCCGAAAGTCTTTTATTCTTTTCGGCGTCTTGTAGATATCCAACTTCATTGGGTCGATATTGATAATGATTATCACAGAAGGTGGTTTTGATGCACATCTAGCTCTCACATTTCGGCCACTGTCCTCTTTGTCAATAGCTTGCTTTGTACTTTCAATTGCGATGACGCTCTCCCTCTCGAACTCTTAACTGAAACTACTACACTCAAAAACATAAAAAAATACAAGAACTAGCAATTTCAGAAAACAACCAAGAACGACCTCTAACTGGTGCCCCACTCCTATTCTCTTACTATCAATGATCATGACATGTTAACCATAGTGTCCGTTTCTCACCTCCATCCTCTCTGACACATTAATAATTATTAACTATCTTTTCAGCCGCCTCTACACCCTAACACACTTATACCATACTTAGGTCTAGTTTGTGTCCATTCAAAGTCACCCCTCCAAAAAATGAAAACCCGTCCCAGTTTTTATGTATTATATAACCATAATCGGTTCCCGTTAATGCAGGTACAGAAGCGATGGCCTATGAAATCCTCCAATTGAACAGACCCATTGGAAAAACCTTCAATCACCTGATATGGCCCATGCCAACGAATTTGAAATTTTTCCGGAAAATGATTAAACCAGCTATCATACAATGATATAAAATCATTGGACATAAAAACCTTTGGACGCAGTTTACTATCATAGTAACTCTTTCTCCGTTTTTGAGTTGCTTCCATGTGAAAAAGAGCTGTAGCCCGTATTTCATCCAATTCTTCCAATTTTGCCAATCAAAAATGTAAGGACTCTTTGTCATTGAGTCGTTCATCTAAGGCAATCTGTAAACTTTGAACCTCCAACTCGATGGATAAAATTACCTCTTGACCATAAATTAGTTGAAACGAAGTAGAGTTGGTAGTTACTTTATATGCGATGCAATATGTCCACAAAGCCGCAAAGAGTTTGGTCTCCCAATCGATACCCGCTCCTAAAATTATCTTAGTCAAGACCTTGCACAAAATTTCGTTGGTCTTTTCTATTTGCCCATTAGCATGAGGATGATATACAATGGTTTTTCGATGCTTAATCTCATATGTGTTCGTCAAGGCAGCTATGGTAGTATTTAGGAAATGAGTGCAGTGATCGCTAACCAATTCCATCGGACACCCAAATTGAATTATAATATTCTCGTATAGTAAAGTAGTCACCGTATTGGCATTATCATGGCGGGTAGCAATAGCCTCTGCCCATTTTGTTACATAGTCCATGGCGACTAAAATATATCGCTTCTAGCTAAGTTTTGACGTTGGTACAATGGGACCGATAAAATCAATACTCTATTTTTTGAACGGAGCCTGTGCCAAGATTGGAACTAACGACATGGCAAAAGTACCCCTAGATTGACCAATTCATTGACAGGGATGACAATGACGAAAAAATTGGTGTGCATCAGAAAACATTGTGAGCCACCAATATCCGGCCATTAAAGCCTTGCGAGCAGTACTATCTCTCGCAAAATAGCCACCACAAGTATCCAAATGGCAACCTTCAAGGATCGACTGTATTTCACTTGGAAAGATATAGCAACGTTGTCGTATTACGTACTTTCTTGCTCGAGAACGCGCCGGGCGTCTGGCTGTAGAAGGTAGTATGGAGATTCGCCAATAATCAAGTAGTCTATCAGTTTTTGACTGTTGGAATATAAATGACTGCAAGAATATACCGTAAATCTATACGGATGCCCTTCGACTGCTTGTCCAAGTCCCTTTTGCCCCAGCCGGTAGGTCTCTAGACGTTACAGAGAACCCCGAACAACCCAATCTGCTAATCTCTGATACCGCTTTGTACTTACAATCTTGTATCCACTAACTGTCTTGTTAGATTCACCCAATAAATTTCATTCACTCCACATACTCAATCCTATAGACACCCTTTTAATCCTTCAATCACAGACGTAACTCGATTTCACAAAACAGTCAGGAGTGATCACACCCACTTCATTAAAAATCCCGATTCACCATTACAACACTGACTTCAGCAACGATTGCCTCAGTCTTCCCAAAACTCTATGAAGAAGAAAAATCCGATTCTCCGTCTTTTCTTCCCCGATCCGAAGCATGAAGCTCCTCTCCAATCCCCTTAATCTCCAAAAACCTCCAATGAAAACCGAACTAGTAACCTTGAAAAAAGCTTGAAGCTAGCTCCTTGATCCAAAAAAACCCCCCCCCCCCCCCTCTCTACTCTGAAAAAAAAACCCCCCCAAAAACTTATTCCCCTCCTAACCTTATCCTCTGAATTTCTTTAATCTTTCATCTTAGATCTGAAATTGGCTCCCGCCGTCAGAGCTTAGATCCGAAATTGGCTCTCGCCATCAAAGCTTTCTCCTCCGTTTTTACCTTTAAGAGATCCATTTACTGAAAACAACGTTCCCTGAAACAGAGAATAGGACAGCTTGAAACAGAATCGAACCCCGTAATCGGGACCACATTGAGTCGCTCGACCAATTCAGGTCTCATATTGGATAAGAGTCTAGTAGTAAGACCCAGATTTTCTCGTAATCAGACAGCATTGGGTTGCCCGACCAATACAGGTCTCATACTGGGTAAGAGGACCCGGATTGGATTCTCGAAATTAGATCCAATTGGCTCTTCGAACCAAACTCACCCGTCGCGTGAATTGGTCCTTTTCCTTCCTGCTGACTCCCGTTATTGGAATCGAACAGAGCATTTCAGTATGCCCCGGCTGACTGTAACGGGGTGACTGAACCTGGCCACTCAGTATTTGCACTGGAGTTGGTCATTGCTCCCAATATTCGAGGTAATTGAATATTAATAAAATTCCCCTTTCTTTTTATTTTCACGGTATACTCATGCTACAACACGACATCCACCCTCTCTGAACCTGTGCATCCTCCGGTATGCACCAATTTACCCAATTGCGGTTTGATTCAGAATATATCCTCTACGTCTTTGTCCTGTTCGTCTTCGTTACCTTCATTATCCAAATCACTTTCATCTTCTTGCTACTGAATTTCTATACCTTCATTATGGTCTTCCATATTCATCTCTACATGTCTTCGTTTAAATATTTTTACTTGCTTCCCTGCAATTGGTATTTTCAATTTTGTACCATCTAACTCCCGTAACGAGTAAGTCACATTATCATGAACTGTTGTTACCACATATGGTCCAAACCAACATTTTGAAAATTTTCGCAAAGTACTATGTTGACTAACCAGACTATTGTCATAAACAAGTACTCAGTCACCTTCCTCAATTGCTTTTGGTCTCAATCGATGTTGCTTATCAAATCGCGCCTTGTTTTGTAACCTAGCTCTTTTTAACCTTTCCAATGCTATCTGGACATCTTCCGTTCTTTGCTCCAATTGTCGAATCCTAATAGCCAGAAGTTCTTCTCTTGTCAATCCATCTTCCTATGGTAGCATACTCCAAGTAAGTACCTTTTCTTCAATCGGCATAATTGGTTTTTGACTTGTCATAAGTTCTACTAGCATATATCCTGTCACCGAACTATGTGTTGTTCGATCAGTCCATAATGCAAATGACAAAAGCCGTGGCCACTCTTTAACTTTTCTATTACAAGCTTTAACTAATGCTTTCACAATCGGTGGGTGACTGCGTTCGCTTTTTGCATTCCCTTCCGAATTATAAGCAGTAATCAATGATAGTTTAACTCCACATCTTTCAAAGAACTTACGAGCTTCTTGCGCATTTAATTCTCCATGATCTGCAGTGATTTTTTCCACGCATCCGTAGCAGCAAATGACATCTTCAAGCAAAAACCTACAAATCCCCTCTGTAGATTTTGTCCTCAATGCTCTTCTTTCTACTTGATTTGATAAATCTTCACGAGCTAAAACCAAATATATCATCTACCGTAACCCAATCAACAATCCATTTAAAATGAATAGCTAGAGGATATAAAGGATGAAGACCATCTCGATGTCGGATATTAGAATATGATTGACAGATTTCACATGACTCTACAAATGAGAGCACATCTCGATACATATTTTTCCACCAATATCGTTCCTTGAGTTTAGCAAAAGTAGCCCAGATTCCTCTATGCCCTGCCCATAAACTATCATGAAACTCCTTTAATTATTTTAGCCTTTCTTCCTTTTTGCCTATCACTCGCTGTGGCATCCCAATTCCTTTCTTTGGTCTCTTCCATAAGAATCCATCTCGAAGTAAAAATCCATACATTTTTTTTCTTATTTGTTTGAATTTTTCTGTAGACCAATTCCCCTGCTTAGTCAAGGTATTCAAGTAATGACCAATATCCAATAATTCTCCTTCATAAGACTCTTCAAGAAATAGCTTGTCTTCTCTGTTGAGATTTGATATTGAATAGAATTTCAATTCGACGTCATCAATGTCTTCAACCATTTCGTCCTCCCTCTCGTATCTTGTTCGAGATAGCATGTCTGCTACTAAATTGTCTTTCCCAGTAATATGCTTAAATTCTGGATTTAGTGACTTAATATAAGCAATCCATCTCAACATCACAATATCTGGCGTCGAATAGTTAATAATCATTCCAGGCAATGGCAAGCAATTTGTTTCAATTACTACTACTGCCCCAATCAAATAGTCCTTTTCAGCTTTCATAGTCGAAACGACTCCCCAAAATTCTATTTTGACTTGTGAATATGCACGCTGATGAATACTTAAAACTTTAGCCCCAAATCGAACTGCAAATCTACTCCCATTCGAATCATCTTGACCCACCGCCCATCCAACGGTAATTGGACTAGCGTCTACAGTAAGAATCACTGGTCTATTGCACTTATAATCAACCTTCCTCAATATTGGAGGTGACATCAATAATTTCTTCAATCTTTGCATTGCCTGAATATGCCTTTCTTCCCATTTTAATCGGTAACCCTTGCGTAACAGTTCATATAATGGATCCGCTATGTGAGCAAAATGAGGGATCCAGATTTGATAAAATACACATGCACCCAAAAACCTGCAAACCTCTGTTAAAGAACCACAATCCTCTTTCATCCTTCCAATTGCATCAACTTTAGTCGGATCTGGTTTTCTTCCGTAAGATCCGCATAAATGTCCAACAATTACAACCTCTCGCACTCCAAATATGGACTTCATACCCGATAATGTAAGATGAACTTCTCCAAGCCGAGTTAAAATCTTTTCACAATCTTGTATATGATCAACAACATATCTGCGACACCCCCTCGTATCTAAAGTTTCATGCTTGTCTCCTTCTCTGCACCCTTTTATTGGAACATCATCCAAAAAAGGCATAGTCTTTTCCGGAATAAAATCTCTCAATACCTTATTCATCCCATTCATCATATGCGCAACTGAGTTGGTCGCGCCTTGAGGAAGAGTGTACATTCTAACCAATCCAAGCGGTGTTCTCATCGTTGTCATATCTCTACTTCCTTCGGTAAGTTGAAATTGGTCATAACCTGAATACAAATCACCCATTGAATAGATCGCCCTTCCAGCAAACGCCTCAGCAAATTCATCCACAATAGGTCCAATTCCTACATTCCTGACAGTTACAGCATTCATCGGCTGCATATCTTGAATAAACCACAGTGACCCATTCTTCTTAGGTACCGTAAACCATCGACTAGAATACGGCGCAAATGAAGGTTCTAATATTTTCATCTTTATCTTTTCTTTCAATAGTTCCACCAATTTAGGTAAATGTGCCCTCGGTACTGGAATCGGTCTTAGATTCTAAGGTACATGCGGTATAGTGAAGATAACCATAGGTATTATAATATTTGGATCCACACATCCAATTTCATGAGATTCGAAGGCAAACGATCTACCTTGTTTAGCCAACATCTTTTTGAAGCAAGTAATTTCCTCCGGCAATAAAGAACCATCAGAACCAATCTTCAATTCTTCAAAAGTCTCTTCAGTAAACTGATGTTCAATACTCATTGGATCTCTTAAACTTGCTTCTTTTGATGCTTCTCCCATTTGTTCTTTAGAATCCTCTGGTAATGGTCCGCAAACAGGCTTTACCTTCTTATCTGCCGTTTTATATCTCGTCTCTACAGTGACTTCTGGTGCTTGAAAAGATTCAAGCATGGTATAAACCTCTCTCGAATGAATCTCAACAATCTTATCATTATCCCCTAACCCAATAGATGTAATCAATTCCAATGAATCTTCCAGCCCATTTTCTTCATAAACATCCAAAATCCTCTCATCATCTTGCAATGTACCTATCTTGCGTAACTGTCCTTCAATATCATATAATCTTTTTCTTTCTTTTCTTTTAAAATCTTCAACTTTCTTATACATAATATTTCCATTCTCCAATATACCAATAAAACTCGCATCAAAGGTACCTTCATCTCGCGAGAGTACCTCCTCTTTTGTACCTCCATAATCTCGCTTTACAGTGGTACCTCTCCAAAATCCTTAAATCCTTCAACAATCTTTGGCAATGGTTTCTCCCTCAACCTATCTCGATTCCGTTCATGGTTAGGAGGTACTGTTAGAAATTGTACAGCTTTCCTCCCATCTTCGCTCCGTACCCTTGCATAAGCAGAACCATCGTCAAGTACCTTTATTTCCATCCGTGTTGCCGTGATATAAGGTTGTCCTAAAATCAACGGATAAGATGTTGTATCTTGAACGAAGAAATGTTGCTCCGTCGCAACATCCCCAATCCGAATTTTGACATCTGGACAAGCTCCATATAATTCGCCTCATGTGTTATTAGCTGCTCGTATTGCCCATCCATGTTCCATATCAATTGGCCATTTTTGCTTCTTATAAAGATCTTTAGACATGAGATTTATTTCAGAACCATGGTCCACCAAGGCAACTATTGGTTCTTCTATATCTCCTACCTTCACCAATACCTCAGTAGTTGCCCTTGCCCAATGCTTTCGAGTATAATGGCTCAAAGTTTCCATTTCCTTGTCACTAGAATCTTCGAAACGTACTCGCTGATTATACCCATTCTTTTCATTTGTTGGTTGCTTGTAACCAATATCAACCTCTTCTTCATCTCTACATATTCTTGCATCAATAGCATGACTCATTCCAGTTTCGCTCATTAATTGCCTCTTTCGCTTAATGCTGTCAATGATAACATCATGAAACTCCTTCTTTGCAATTCCCAAGACTTCTTTCAATGTGAATTCCACCTTAGCGTTTAATATACGTTCTTCCAACACCCCTTTCAAATTTGTTGCCGCTTCAATGTCAGAAAGTAGCTTATAAGCAATTGATTTGCCCTTATCTTTTGTCTCCGTTGTTTTTTCTCCCAATGATGCTGAGGTATCCTTTACAGGCAATTCTTGTGAAGCTGCCTCCCGAGCCTTGTCTCCTTGAGTTTGCCTCTTAGAATAATTTCCTTCTCTAGTATCATCAAAATTTCCTCGTCTTTTTTCTTCCATCAAAGCTTCATGTTGGCTCTTAGCAATATATGCATGAACTGAAAGAGACTCAACGGGACCCTCCCAACCTGTTCTTCCTTGTATTGTAGCTGCAGTTCTCAATAACGCTTCTCGAGGTAATTTCCCTTCTTGCATTGTAGAAACGGCAGAAGCCCAAAACTCACTAGTTTCCGTACTTCCACCAATTTCATCATCTACTCTAGCACCATAACTTGCACTTTCTCGTGCTACTGTTTCATGCCCTTTTAAGTAATCTTGAACCAATGCTCTCATTCCTCCCTTGCCAAAATTGGTTTGAAGAAGATCCTCCCTATCTTTCAATGCTATCTTCCCATCTTTCCAGCAAATAATTCCCTGCCGTATCATATTATTAAATTCATTGCAATCTTTTCTAGTGTGTGAAGCATCATCACACCAAATGCATCTTTGTACATATCCTTGTTTTGAAACATTCTTCAAATTGTTTATAGAAGTATTCTCTTCAAGTCTTGCCAATTTGATTTGAAGATCTCGCATTCCTCGTATAATTTCTTCCATACCCATATCTGCTTTCTTTGACAAGGATGTCGAAGGTTGAACTGTAGGCATTGTCGGTGGTGTAGTACGTACTGGAGCTTTGGGTGCTTGTACTGGTTTCGGAATATTACTCCTATCCTTCCTCCTTTCTTTTTTTGTAAGCAACCCCACCGCATCTTCAACATTCTTCCACTTCATTGTCAATCCTTCATCTTCTTCTTTGTCTTCAAGAAGGGGTTCTAATTTCTCTTGCAATTCTCCATCAGCAGCTTGAAGAAATAGATCAACTTTGTTCGGCTCCAATGTCAATTTTTCTACCTTCGATAATTGAGAGTACTGCCTCTCAAATTCCCTTAGTAGCTCTGTTGCTTGCAAATTCTTATTGGGCCGTCCAATCCATCCCAGAAACAGCTACTTAGTAACGCGATCAGCATCTTCCAAGAAATATTCGTCTTTCAATGCATGTGAAAAATCCTCCCATGAATTCCCACAACGATCCGTAATCGATGTAATGTTGTCCCTTATCTCCGGTATCATGGCAAGTCCAAATAGTGCAACCATTTTCTTCTCAGAAATCCGATTTAATTCCATTTCACGAACATAACATCTTAAATACCTTGAAATATTCCTCCCATCAAATTGATCAATTTTATTGACCACTGCTTGCAATGCTTTGGTTGCCAAAGCTTCCTTTCGATCATTGCTTTGCTGTTGCTGCATTGACAATGAGAAGGCTTGAAACAAACTAGCAATAGACGGATCCGTGTGCATATCTTGTCCTTTAGAAGACTCCCCACCAGAAACTTCTCCCAAAAATCCTTCAAAATTTTTATTTTCGTTTTCCATAAAAATAAAGATAAAATCAACCGAAATCCAATACCTTCTACCTCAAGCTTTCACGTCGGGTTCACCACTTATGTCATATTACATGCTTTCCTGCTCGAGAACGTGCTGGGTGTCTGGCTGTAGAAGGTAGTATGGAGATTCGTCGATAGTCAAGCAGTCTATCAGTTTTTGACTGCTGAAATATAAACGACTGCAATAATGTACCGTAAATCTATACGGATGCTCTTCGACTGCTTGTCGAAGTCCTTTTTGCCCCAGCCGGTAGGTCTCTAGACGTTACAGAGAACCCCGTACAACCCAAACTGTTAACCTTCAGTACTGCTTTGTACTTACGATCTTGTATCCACTGACTGTCTGTCAAGGACAAGAACTCGATGAAAAAACAATTCAGACAAGTGAGCCATCACTCAAAGAGAGGTAACAAAATATATATAAACAAGTATATATATTGAAAGAGAAACTGGAATGGCTATTGCCAAAAGACAAGAAAACTAGAGACCCTTGAAACTAGACTAGAAGCAAGAAAGGAGTTGACAAGAGTGAAGAAGCCTTCACTCTTGTCTCTATATATACTATCTAACTAGGGGCTACGTGGCGACGTTCTATAGGGCCTCCAATATGTGTTGACTTTGTAGGACACATGCCTTGACTTACAAGGCAAGTTTTTCTACGTGTGGGCCACATAGTTAGCTTGATCTTCAAGCTAACAACATGTGTGGCACATGGCCAACTTGTTGACCACGTTTCTAATCCAAAAAGTCAATTAAAGACACCTATGAAGTCAAAGCAGCGTCTAGGAAGTTTCTAGGAAGCTTTTATATTAAATATTATAGAATTAACTTACTTTTATCTATTTTTACTTACTTCTACCTATTTCTATATGTAATTATTAGCTTACATGATTATGGCCGTGACATTACCCCCCCTTCTAGAGACAAGTTCCACGAGGAGCGGTCATCATATGTTGAGGAAATCTATGATGTGACGAATTATATTCGCCACATACTTTGATCTCTGTTCTCTTCGAAGATGATTGATAGGGCCTCTCAACCATCGGTAGTGTCCCATACCAGGGCGGGAAGACCACCCAGTTATTTGATCATTGTTGAGGCCTTTGTAACTTTCTTCGAATAGAATATTCGGAACACCATCAGGAGTTGTTCCTACCTCTAGCAAAATCACCAGACATCCAGAGTCCCTTCCCAAATCGTGATACCAAATGCATTGTATCTCACCATCTATTCGAGGAAGAACATGTCATTCTTGAAGATCTTCATCTCGATTGCGTCGTCTTGAAGGTTGTGACAATCGTAATGTCTCGTCTCAATCTTGTCTCTTTTGTAAGAGAGATTTTCATCTTGGTTTCGATGGATGTCGTTGATGAAAAACTTTGACTTTAGTTGATGCATTTGTTAGATTCCTGGATGGCTCCCATGTGCGTTCACTAATATCATATCCGCGCCAATGAACAAGATATTCCAGCTTATTTCGGTGCCGCCTTGAGTCTAATATCTCTTCCACCTCAAATTCTTCATTATTATCTACTTCTATAGGAGGCGGTGGCATTTGTCTTCTTCCTTGTATATCCACTGTCTTATATGGTTCAAGAAGAGATACGTGGAATACAGGATGGATCTTCATTGACTCTGGTAGATGTAACCGATATGCAACTGGGTTGATCTGTTCAGAAACAGAAAAGGGGCCAAGCCTACGATAGTCCAACTTGTCACAAGTTCGAGTAGTCTTGATATTGCGACGAAGTAGCCATACCTTATCACCGACGTTGATCTGTGGTTGCTCCTTACGATATAGATCTGCGTTTATCTTTTGTCGTTCTTGAGCTTCCTTCAATTGTGTCTTCATTATTGCATGTAACTCTGACAACCGATTTGCCATATCTTCTGCTGCAGGATTATCAACTTTTGAAAAATCAAAAGTATCAAGTCGTGGATGATAGCCATAATTGGCAAAGAAAGGTGTTTGTTGCGTGGAAGAATGTACCGTATTATTATAAGCAAACTCTGCCAATGGCAGAAGGTTTGTCCAATCATCTTGTTGGTAGTTGATGGTACACCTTAAATACTGTTCCAAGACTTGGTTTACGCGCTCTGTTTGTCCATCAGTTTGAGGATGGAAAGCTGAAGATAGCTTTATGTCCACTTTTAAAATCTTGAAAAGAGTCCTCCAGAATCTCGGCACAAATTGAGTTCCCCTATCCGATATGATATCTTTAGGTAATCCATGATAGCGATAGATATTATCAATGAAAAGCTTAGCTGTTTCTTCACCTGTGATAGATTTTGTACATGGCATAAAATGTGCCATCTTGGTGAAACGATCTACTATCACAAATATAGAATCATAAGATCTTGAGTTTGGAAGATCTGTGATGAAATCCATAGAAACAGAAGACCATGGTTGTTCTGGTATAGGTAATGGCTGAAGAAGTCCGTAAGGTCGATGTCGAGGAATTTTTGATCTTGAACAAATATCACATGATTGTACAAAGTCTTTGACTGACTTCTACATTTGTGGCCACCAAAAATCTCTTGATATGAGTTCCAGAGTCTTATTATATCCAAAGTGCCCTGCTGCTGGAAAGTCATGACGTGCTTGAAGAACACGCAAACGTGCTTTTCCTTCTGGAACATATAGGCGTCCTTCAAAATATAATAGATTATTTTTGAACTCGAACTTAGAAGGATCATGAGAGTTGGAAGAATTATTCTCGATATCATGAACAAGAGGGTCTGAGGACATACTGGACTGGATTTGCTTGAGAAAAGTTGAATCAACAATCAATGTTGATTTCACTGTTCGGAGATGAAATTGCTCTGGTTTCAAGAGGACCGTTCTTTGTTGCTCAAAAGCTGCATCTCCTTCTTTTGGTGCAAAATAAAAACGTCTAGACAGGGCATCGGACAAACCTTGTTGTTTTCCTGGCCGATAAGTGATAATGAAGTCGAATCTTGACAAAGACATACTCCAACGAGCTTGATGACGATTCAACACGCGTGCTGACATGAAATACTCGAGGTTCTTGTGATCTGTATACACAGTGACTGGACTAGAAGCACCTTCTAGATAATGACGCCATTCTTGAAAGGAATCCACGATTGCAAGAAGTTCTTTATCGTGGATCTCATAATTGATCTCGGCTGCTGAGAATTTTCTTGAATGAAAAGCTATCGGATGAAGTTTGTCATCTGTTCCCATTTGTGATAAAACTGCACCCAAGGCAAAATCCGATGCGTCTGTTTCCATAAAAAATACCTTGGAAAAGTCAACACGATATAAGACTGGTGCAGAGACAAACGATGTCTTCAAGGCTTCAAATGCTGCTTCCGCTTCTTGATTCCATTGGAATTTATCTTTACTAGTCAAGCGTGTAAGTGGAGCTGCAACTCGTGAGAAGTCTTTGATGAAGATCCGATAGTAATTGGCAAATCCCAAGAAACATTGGACATCTCTTACAGTCTTTGGAATCTTCCAATCCATGATTGTTTGGACTTTCTTAGAATCCATCATTAGACCATCATTTGAAATGATGTATCCTAAAAAGTCAACTTGAGTAGTGTGAAATACACACTTTTCTATCTTGGCATACAATCCTGCATCTCTAAGTTTTTGTAATACTTGACGAACATGTATTTCATGTTCTTCAACATTCTTAGAATAAATCAGGATATCGTCTAGGTAGCAGACGACAAAATTGTCTAAGAATTCACGAAATACATCATTCATGAGATGTTGAAAAGCAGCTGGTGCATTCGTGAGTCCAAAAGGCATGACATTGTATTCAAAGTGTCCGTACCTGGTTCGAAACGCAGTCTTCCATTCATCTCCTTCTTTGATCCGTACTAGATTATATGCTCCTCTTAGATCTATTTTTGTATAGATCTTAGCTTGATTTAACTGGTCAAGGAGTCCTGATATCAAAGGTAATGGATACCTGTTCTTGATTGTGATCTTGTTGAATCCTCGATAGTCAACACACATTCGTAAAGATCCATCTTTTTTCTTTACGAATAAAATTGGAGCTCCTGCTGGAGATTTTGAATGGCGTATGAAATTCTTCGCTAAATTCTCGTCAATATATGTCTTGAGTTCAGCCAACTCATCTTGTGATAAACTGTAAATTGGTCCAAATGGTGGCTGAGTTCCTTCTTTGAGATCGATTGAACAATCGTATGGGCGATGCTCAGGAAGAATATCTGCATTCTTTTTCTCAAAAACGTCTTGATAATCCTGATATTGACTTGGAATGCCACTTGAAGTCTTTACGCTTTCAGAAATAGGTGCAGCATAAATAGCAAAAGTTGATCCTTCTTTTGCTGCGTGTATAAATGCTTTTGCACCTATAAGTGCGAGTTTTACTATACTAGACTCATGGTTTTTTACTTGATTAATAGAACTGTTACTAATGCTCTGAGGAAAATCAAGTTTACGAGAAATCCAATCTATTGAAGGATTATACTTTTCTAACCATGATAAGCCTAAAATTACTGGATTAGAGGGAGATCTAATTATATTAAAAATTACGCAACTACTATGACCATTTATTACTACATCTACAGGAAGTGTTTCGTGAGTTACATCTCCAGAAGACAACGGACGACCATCTATGACTTCTACGTGTACAGGTTTAGTTTTTTGTATTAATGCTATTCTATGACATCTAGCAAATTCTTCATCTAAAAAACAAGATGAGGCTCCTGAATCTACCAAGGCAGAGGCTTTGTAATTATTAGGTCCTAAACGCACATCTATTATAAAACAAGGAGATGGTTCTGAGGAGAGGATAGGACCTTCATTAGAAGTTGTACAAGATTCCAGCCGCACGGTCCCTATTGTAGCTGGACGTACTCGTTTTCCGACATACTGTCTTCTTTGACAGCCGTACTCCTCATTTTGTAGTTACGTCGCTTCTTTGGACAATGTTGAGCAGTGTGCTTAGGTTCTCCACAATATAAGCACAATCCTTCTTGTCGACGACGAGACTTTTCTTGCTCAGTAAGAGGTTTGAAACGTACCGCATCAATTTGCATATCCTCTACTTCTGAAGGTATGTGTTGAGGAGACGTCGGTGTTGCCATTGAATTGTAGTAACGTTGAGGCCCACTTGTGCGACTCTCGGATCGAAATTCAAAAAGTCGATTGTCGCATTTCACAGCAAAGTCAATTGCTTGACTCAATGTTTGAGGATCAGGTAAATTAAGCATCAATTTCTTTACCTCATATTGTAATCCGTAGAGAAATTGACTCACAAGTGCGGCATCATCCCACTTGATATCAGTTGCAAGTTGTCAAAATTGCGAAGCATATAATGTTACTGATCGATTGCCTTGTCGCAAAATACGGATCTTGTTGGTTGCAACACGAATTGCATCATGTTCTCCAAACATGGATCGAAACTCCGCCAAAAAAGCCTCCAGATTATCCAATATTGGATCTCGTCGTTCAAGAAAAGATGAAAACCATGACAATGCTGAACCTGAAAGAAGTGTACCAATGAATCTAACTTGTGACCCTGGAGTTGGATAGCTCTGGGGTTGAAGTTCGATCACTAGTTGGACCTGATTGATGAATCCTCGAAACTTGGATCTGGTACCATCAAACTTCTCGGGCAAGGCAACTCTCGGTTCTCTAACACTCGAAGGGTGTTCCATTCTGGGAGAAGGGACATGGTTTGGTGCAGATGTTGAAGCAGCCCCAATCATCTCTATATCTTCACTTCCTACCATTCTTGTTGCTCCTTGTGGTGGTAAATTGAGTTGATGCATCGCAAGCATTAACTCCCTCAATTGTTCTTGCATCTGTGCCATTGCACTCTTCATTTCAACAAGCTCTGCCATAGTAGCACTTAGAAAAGAGAAGATGTCTAATAACGCTCAAAACAAATAGAAGAGAGGAATTGATAACAAAGAAAATACTAAGAACAATATCAGTTTAAAAGAGGGTAATCCGCAACTTCTAATGCGCTTATGTCTTATCAAGAAAAAGGGGTAATCCACTCTTAATCAAGAAAAGACAAAGCTCTGATATTGTAAGTGGACTCTTGTCAATCTGTCAAGGACAAGAACTCGATGAAAAAACAATTCAGACAAGTGAGCCATCACTCAAAGAGAGGTAACAAAATATATATAAACAAGTATATATATTGAAAGAGAAACTGGAATGGCTATTGCCAAAAGACAAGAAAACTAGAGACCCTTGAAACTAGACTAGAAGCAAGAAAGGAGTTGACAAGAGTGAAGAAGCCTTCACTCTTGTCTCTATATATACTATCTAACTAAGGGCTACGTGGCGACGTTCTATAGGACCTCCAATATGTGTTGACTTTGTAGGACACATGCCTTGACTTACAAGGCAAGTTTTTCTACGTGTGGGCCACATAGTTAGCTTGATCTTCAAGCTAACAACATGTGTGGCACATGGCCAACTTGTTGACCACGTTTCTAATCCAAAAAGTCAAATAAAGACACCTATGAAGTCAAAGCAGCGTCTAGGAAGTTTCTAGGAAGCTTCTATATTAAATATTATAGAATTAACTTACTTTTATCTATTTTTACTTACTTCTACCTATTTCTATATGTAATTATTAGCTTACATGATTATGGCCGTGACACTGTCTTGTTAGATTAATCCAATAAATTTCATTCACTCCGCCTACTCAATCCTATAGACACCCTTTTAATCCTTCAATCACAGACGTAACTCGATTTCACAAAACAGTCAAGAGTATTCAAACCCACTTCATTTAAAAATCCTGATTCACCATTACAACACTGACTTCAGCAGCGATTGCCTCAGTCTTCCCCAAAACTCTACGAAGAAGAAAAATCCAAATTCTATGTCTTTCCTTCCCCGACCCGAAGCATGAAGCTCCTCTCTCTAATTCCCTTGATCTTCAAAAACCTCCAATAAAAAAAACTGAACTGAGAACCTTGCAGAAGCTTGAAAAATCCTTCCTCCCCGATTTCCCCTCAAAAAAAAACCACCCCCAAAACTATATCCTACCTAACCTTATCCTCTGAATTTCTTCAATCTTCCATCTTAGATCCGGAATTGGCTCCCACCTCAAGCTTGGATCCGAAATTGGCTCTCGCCGTCAAGCTTTCTCCTCCGTTTTTGCCTTTAAGAAATCCATTTACCGAAAACAACGTTCCCTGAGACGGCATAGAGAACAGGACAGCCTGAAACAGAATCGAACCCCGTAATCGGGACCACATTGAGTTGCCCGACCAATTCTGGTCCTATATTGGGAAAGATGCCCGTAGTAACCTGGATGTTCCCATAATTGGGTCAAATTGGTCCTCGCGTCAGATTGGCTAAGACCCGTAGTAAGACCTGGATTTCCCGTAATTAGACTGCACTGGGTTGACCGGCCAATTCAGGTCTCATATTGGATAAGAGGACCCGGATTGGATTATCGAAATTGGATCCAATTGGCTCCTCGAACCCGTCTTGTGAATTGGTCCTTCTCTTCCTGCTGGCTCTCGTTATTGGAATTGAATGGAGCATTTCAGTATGCCCGGGCTGACTGTAACGGAGTGACTGAACCTGACCACTCAGTATTTGTACTGGAGTTGGTCGATGCTCCCAATATTCGAGGTAACTGAATATTAATAAAATTCTCCTTTCTTTTTATTTTCACTGTATAATCGTGTTACAACACGACATCGGTAAATGGATTTCTTAAAGGTAAAAACGGTGGAGAAAGCTTGACGGCGAGAGCCAATTTCGGATCCAAGCTTGAGGTGGGAGCCAATTTCGGATCTAAGACGGAAGATTGAAGAAATTCAGAGGATAAGGTTAGGGGGGAATCGGGGGGGAGCTAGTTTTCAAGCTTTGCAAGGTTACCAGTTCGGTTTTCATTGGAGGTTTTTGTAGATCAAGGGAATTAGAGAGAGGAGCTTCATGCTTCGGGTCGTGGAAGGAAAGACATAGAATTTGGATTTTTCTTCTTCGTAGAGGTTTGGGAAGACTGAGGCAATCGCTGCTGAAGTCAGTGTTGTAATGGTGAATCGGGATTTTTAAATGAAGTGGGTTTGAATACTCTTGACTGTTTTGTGAAATCGAGTTACGTCTTTGATTGAAGGATTAAAAAGGTGTCTATAGGATTGAGTAGGCGGAGTGAATGAAATTTATTGGGTTAATCTAACAAGACAGTCAGTGGATACAAGATCGTAAGTACAAAGGGATATTGAAGATTAACAGTTTGGGTTGTTCGGGGTTCTCTGTAACGTCTAGAGACCTACCGACTGGGGCAAAAAAAAAAAAAAAAAAAAAAAGACTTCGACAAGCAGTCGAAGAACATCCGTATAGATTTAAGGTACATTGTTGCAGTCGTTTATATTTCAGCAGTCAAAAACTGATAGACTGCTTGACTATCGACGAATCTCTATACTATCTTCTACAGACAGACGCCCGACGCGTTCTCGAGCAGGAAAGCACGTAATACGACAGCGTCTGGTTGTAGAAGGTAGTATGGAGATTCGCCAATAATCAAGCAGTCTATCAATTTTTGACTGTTGGAATATAAACGACTGCAAGAATACACCGTAAATCTATACGGATGTCCTTTGACTGCTTGTCCAAGTCCCTTTTGCCCCAGCCGGTAGGTCTCTAGACGTTACAGATAACCCCGAACAACCCAATCTGCTATTCTGCGATACCGCTTTATACTTACAATCTTGTATCCACTGACTGTCTTGTTAGATTAATCCAATAAATTTCATTCACTCTACATACTCAATCCTATAGACACCCTTTTAATTCTTCAATCACAGACGTAACTCGATTTCACAAAACAGTCAGGAGTGATCACACCCACTTCATTAAAAATCCTGATTCACCATTACAACACTGACCTCAGCAACGATTGCCTCAGTCTTCCCAAAACTCTATGAAGAAGAAAAATCCAATTCTTCGTCTTTTCTTCCTCGATCCGAAGCATGAAGCTCCTCTCCAATCCCCTTAATCTCCAAAAACCTCCAATGAAAACCGAACTAGTAACCTTGAAAAAAGCTTGAAGCTAGCTCCTTGATTCAAAAAAAAGCCCCCCCTCTTCTCTGCTCTGAAAAAAAAACCCTCCCAAAAACTTATTCCCCCCTTAACCTTATCCTCTGAATTTCTTTAATCTTCCCTCTTGGATCCGGAATTGGCTCCCGTCGTCAGAGCTTAGATCCGAAATTGGCTCTCGCCATCAAAGCTTTCTCCTCCGTTTTTACCTTTAAGAGATCCATTTACCGAAAACAACGTTCCCTGAAACAGAGAATAGGACAGCCTGAAACAGAATCGAACCCCGTAATCGGGACCACATTGAGTCGCTCGACCAATTTAGGTCTCATATTGGATAAGAGTCTAGTAGTAAGACCCGGATTTTTCCATAATCAGTCTGCATTGGGTTGCCCGACCAATACAAGTCTCATATTGGATAAGAGGACCCGGAGTAAGACCTGGATTTTTCCGTAATTAGACTGCATTGGGTCGCCCGACCAATACAGGTCTCATATTGGGTAAGAGGACCCGGATTGGATTCTCGAAATTAGATCCAATTGGCTCTTCGAACCAGACTCACCCGTCGCGTGAATTGGTCCTTTCTCTTCCTGCTGACTCCCGTTATTGGAATCGAACAGAGCATTTCAATATGCCCTGGCTGACTGTAACGGGGTGACTGAACCTGGCCACTCAGTATTTGCACTGGAGTTGGTCGTTGCTCCCAATATTCGAGGTAACTGAACATTAATAAAATTCCCCTTTCTTTTTATTTTCACGGTATACTCGTACTACAACACGACAACGTAAAATACCATCTTTACCTTGTTTATATAAAGCATCACGAATCATTATGTACAGGGCACTCTTCAGAATGAGTTGCTTCTTAAGCTTCTTGGTGAAAGTCGGCGGAAAGGTGTGGAAGGTTAGAAACTGAATGATTTCACTATACTCAGGGAAAATCACATCCACCACAAATAATTTGATGTCGAGAAGAGCATTTGGGATTAGCTCGTTGCCGAGAATATTAGACAACCGAAATAAATGATTAGCATTGGCATGTTTCTTCCCAGGTCATACGACAATTGTAAAATTGAACTCTTGTAAGAGTAAGATCTATCGAGCAATGCACCTACTCAATTGAAGCTTATTAATCATGTATTTGAGGGCATCATGATCCAGATAAAAAATAAATGGATATCCAAGCAAATAGTGTCAAAATTTTTGAACCGAGTATATCATATCCAACACTTTTCATTCACTAGTAGTGTAATTATGTTCGGCAGCCACCAATTACCAACTGGCATAATAGATAGGATGATCCAGATCCTTGTCATCTTTCTAACTTAACATCGATCCAATAGCCACATTGGATGCATCAACGTACACATGAAAGGGCTCCGTCCAACGAGGAGCTACCAATATTGGTACAGAGATCAATTTTGACTTCAATGCTTCAAAGGCCATGATACACTCCATGGTCCAAATGGGACTAGTCCCATCTGACAGAGGTTTCTTCAGTAAGTTCATTAAAGGTTGACAAATAATTGCGAACAAATAAATGAATCTTCAATAATAATTGACATGGTCTACAAACCCACGAACATCGGAGACTGTCTTTATGCAGGGCAAGTTCATTATATGTTATACTTTATCAGGATCTGTAGCATTACCATGGCTGGAGATGATATGTCCCAATAATTTATCGGATGGAACAACAAATTGACACTTTTCCGAATTCAACAATATTCCAAATTTAATGCACCAAGCCAAACATTTGCCTAGACAATTAAGATGATCCTCTTTTATACTGAATGCACAAAAGTCATCTAAAAAGATCTCCATAAGCAGCCAGAGATAGTCTTGGAAGGCCTGAGTCATTACTCTCTGAAACGTGGCTTGGACGTTACATAACCCAAAAGGCATCACGCAATAAGCAAATGTGCCCCAATCCGTAGTAAAGGTCGTCTTAAGCTGGTCTTCCATTGCAATTTGAACTTTGATTATATCCAAAAAATCCATCGAGGCACGAATAACATTCGTGATCGACTATGGCATCTAATATATTATCTGTGAAAGGCAACGGAAAGTAATCCTTCTTGGTGGCCGCATTAAGTTTTTGAAAATCCTAACAAATATGGATTTTCCCATTCTTTTTCAGCACCATGAAAATTGGAGAAACCCACTCGCTATTTGACACTGGGTAAATGAAACCAACCGCAAGAAGCTTGTCCAATTCCTCCTTCACTATGAGGAAATATTTAGGATTAAGGCAATGTCACCTTTGCCATACCGGTTTAGCATTCTCCTCTAAAATAATATGATGCTCACAAACGTCAGCATGAATACCCCTTTAAATCAGCATAAGTTCAAGCAAAAACAGACTTATGATGTAAGAAAAATTCTGTCCAATAGGTCAACTCTTGATCCTTAATACCTTCATAGACCTTAATTGTCCGTGGCTCTACTGTGGTCGCCAAGTTAATAGTTTGACATAAAGGTGCAATGGTGATGTTTTTTTTTAACCCCCGTGCTGGTTGAAAATCAGTTGGTAAGTCCGACATGTACAAAGTACTGAATCCTGTGTCTAGGGCACTAACATGGTGCACATCATACTTAGTCATTCAATCAATACCAACATACTCAAAGTTTTCTGAATCTGTCGGATACATCAAGTACTCCCCCAAACCTCTACATTGTTACACCACTCCAAGATATTGCGCTGCCTCCACGGACGCCTCTGTAATCAGTGCGACTATATGTCAAGGACAAGAACTCGATGAAAAAATAATTCAGACAAGTGAGCCTTCACTCAAAGAGAGGTAACAAAATATATATAAACAAGTATATATATTGAAAGAGAAACTGGAATGGCTATTGCCAAAAGACAAGAAAACTAGAGACCCTTGAAACTAGACTAGAAGCAAGAAAGGAGTTGACAAAAGTGAAGAAGCCTTCCCTCTTGTCTCTATATATACTCTCTAACTAGGGGCTACATGGTGACGTTCTATAGGACCTCCAATATGTGTTGACTTTGTAGGGCACATGCCTTGACTTACAAGGCAAGTTTTTCTATGTGTGGGCCACATAGTTAGTTTGATCTTCAAGCTAACAATATGTGTGGCACATGGCCAACTTGTTGACCACGTTTCTAATCCAAAAAGTCAATTAAAGACACCTATGAAGTCAAAGCAACATCTAGGAACTTTTTAGGAAGCTTCCATATTAAATATTATAGAATTAACTTATTTTTATCTACTTTTACTTACTTCTACCTATTTCTATATGTAATTATTAGCTTACATGATTATGGCCGTGACACTACATCATCATGAAAGCTAAGCTCATCGTCCAACAGATGCTGGTAATTGAGACTCCCTATGATAATGTACTGGGTACATTTGTAATACCATTTTGTCATCACCCTTGCCAATTGTCAAAGTACCCCGACCTCAATCATTCTTGGCCTTTGCCTGATAAAGTCAGGGACACCCCAATAAAATTGAATATAATAAAGTTGAACATTGTAGCTGAAAGATGATATATTCAATTGCATATGTAATACCAACAATTATAGTTTGAAAACTCCGTAAAATATCCATTGATTTAACTCGGCTATGATCTGTCATCTGTAATACCAATGTCATGGGTACTAAGTAATCCAAATCTAAAGCATCCATTGTATCAATGTTCATTAAATTGATAGTGGAACCACCATCCACTTGACCATCCGAGATCATAACACCGTCAATCAAAACATCAATGGTTGGTGCACCTGGGTCAGGGTTCAAACTGACTTCATAAACTTCTTTATTATGTTGCCTATGTCGTGTTAACGATGAATTCAATGTGAAATGGTACTCTAGTGCGACCGCTAGAAGTTGCTTCATAGAAATAGAAGGCCAAATAACATCCAGATCCTTCAATATGTCATGGGATTCCATATTTAGGGTAATGTCCAATACCCTCTTTCTTTTCATTGGTTGGAGTTTAACTCCTTGAGGTAAGATATTCTCCTGCTTTGGACTCGAAATTGGAACAGTAGATGGAGCTTCCTTGGAATTCAAGCCTCTTAGAGGATCTTTCAACAAACAAGATATTTTTCGGAATGGCATCAAGAAAAGAACAGCTTGAAACGGATCCGAAGCCTCTGTAATTGGTAACTCTTTGGGTAGCCTAATCGAGTCAGGTCGCATACTGAGTAAGAGGCTCGTAACAGGACCTAGATTGAATATCCCCATAATTGGGTCACATTGGCCCTTCGCTTCAGGATCACCCAAATGTTGAATTGGTCCTTTTCTTTTTTGCTAACTACTTGTAAGAACGACTTGGACACATTCTATCCGATTTACTAGAGAAACTTGAGGCCCTTGATGTATCGCTTCTATTTTTCCTTGATTTTGGATTTGTTGATCCCGATTATTGAAATTGAACGGAGCATTACATTGCTGATAAGTATGCCCCGACTACTTGTAATTTCCACAAACTGGCGTATAATCATCACTGGCTCTGGGATTGGGACATTTACTAGCATAATGGCCAATCTGTCTTCAACGAAAACAAAGAAGTGGTCTTCTTGCACCTCCATCAGGCATATTGGGTGTCTCCATCAATATATACCTACTAGGCTTGTTTCATATAGGGTTAGAAAATGATCCTAGTTGTCCCATTAGAACGGAGGGAACTTGGTTCGATGATGTCGGTGGAGCATATTGCTGATACCTCTGCTGCTCTTTCTCGTAGTTTTGGGGGTTTAATGCAGACTCCTGATTAAAATTGGAACTTTGAAAGTTATTAAATGCTAGATTTTATTGATTAGATCGATTTCCATTCCATCCAAATGTATTTCCCAATTGAACTTGATTGACGTCCCAGTGAGTTGGTGGGATCATGGTTTGATTATTAAATTGTTGTTGCCTTTGCAAATTCCAATAATTAGCTGTTAAGTGCTTTCTTCTACAAAATGTACATTGATCCATCATTTGTGAGGGTAAAGGGCATTCTGTTACCAAATGACTATGGCCCTTACAATTATTGTACCAAACATTGGTTCTAGTATTGGTAGGCTTTTGCCTCTTCTCCTTATCTTTGGCCATATTGACAGCCATTTCTTCCATTATCTTCGTCAAATTCAACAACAAGGCTTCATTGGAATCTTTTAGGACTAGTATTATTGGTAATTCTGCCGCAATTAACGCTTCTTGTTGATACGGAAAATAGAGAGCATACGCTGTTGTCATATTCGGTGGTATAGCTTGCAATGGGGTGACATTAACTGGCCCCTCAATATTGGCACTGGAATTGGCCCTTGTATCTAACATCTATGGATAAGCATGCACTGATCCATTGTCATGATGTAATACGATTAATAGGTGAAAGAGTGTGGAGATTATTATAATTTAAGAGATCTTAGTTCAAAGTATTAGAACAAATTATCTTAGAAATATAGTTAATAGCCAAAGGGGTAGAAAAATTAAAAGGTATCAATGCTGCCTTTTAGAAAGGTGACTTCTACTTACTTTGTAGTACCATAAGTAAGGCAAATCAAAGTAGATTGGGAAAATAAATGATATAAGAATCTTTAGAAGAAAGTTAAGAGTAAATTCTAGAAAAAATTTACTTAGAAAAACTAGATATTGATACCCGAAGAGAGCCGGTTATGAACCAAGGTCGAAATCAGACCCTGAGGCACAAAACTGAGTCTCGACGATGACGACTCCGGAACTCTTTGGTAGATCGGAGAAAGGGGTTTGAGAGAAGATTGAATAGGGTTTCTATGGGCATTGATTTTGGGTGATTTGGAGTTGATATGAATTTGTAAGAGCTTTGCAAAGTTGAGTTTTTTTCGGATGACTTGGGTTTTATGAAATAAAATAGGGTTTATGTTTTGAGTGATTTCGAGAGTTTTGTTGCAGATCTATGGGTGAATTTTTTTGGATTCTTGGTTATAGTTGTGTTGAATACATTTTGTGAATTTGAGCTTGATCTAACGGTTGAACTGAGAGATATTGAGGTTTAAGTGAGTCAAGGTCTCAGAAAGTAGAATTTTAGGTCCAGTGAGGGTTTTTAAGATTTCATGCAATCTACTAGTTGGATTGGAGTAAAACTTATGTGAGAGGATATTAGAATTGTTTTCCTATGTCCATGAAAAATTTGAAACCAATCGAACGGCGCAAAAAAGAGAATTTGGCTCTGGAAGGTTGGCAACAAGATTGGAGAAGGAGGCCGGCTAACACCCGAACACCTTTTTGAGGTTTTCGTCAATTTGATAACTCCGATCCTTTTCAAAATTTTTTTGCTTGTTTTGAACTTGATTTTTAAGAAGTGTGAAAATTTTGAATTGAGATCAACGGTTTATTCATTAGATATTGAGGTTTAAATCTGTCATAGAAATTACTAGGATTTGGATTAGGGTTTGGCTAGGGTTTGGTTAGGATTTGATTTAAGGTTTGGTTTAGGGTTTAGGATTAGATTAGGATTTGGTTTGGGATTTAGGGTTGGATTAGGGTTTGGTTTAGGATTTGATTTAGGATTTGGTTTAGGGTTTAGGGTTTGAAATAGGGTTTAATTTAAGATTTGTTTAGGATTTGATTTAGGGTTTAGGAATTATTAGGGTTTAAGATTTAATTAGGTTTGATCTAAAGTTGAGTGAAATTCAATAGGGTTTTAACTAGAATTAAATTAAGGTTGAATTGACATATATTTGAGTAAAATTTGTGATCATTCTAATATTTCTTTAAGAATTTTATTGTTTGTTTGAAATTTCTTTGAGTTGTTTTGAATTTGATTACGTTTGTTTACCATTATTATAGTCTAATTAGAGCATTGTTAGTATTCTATTTAGGATTTTGTTATCGCAATTTCTATTCTTCCTTCTAAAGTCAGGTGCCCGGAGCATTCTCAAGCAAGACTTCACACATTACGACATATTTGGTGAATCCGACGTGAAATGCTTGAGGTGGAAGGAATTTATTATTATTTTTTTTATTTGAATTTTGGAGAAAGAATTAAAGGAGAATGGAAGGAGGCAATTTGGATAGTGCTTCAAGTGGAGTTGGAAGAAGAGCTTCATTTGGAGGACAAGGTATGCATTTTGATCCTAACTCCACAAGCATGTTTGAAGCTTTGACCTTATTCATGCAACAACAAGAGCAAGAGGTTAAAGGTCACAAAGAGAGTATGGCTAACAAAGCATTGCAAGCGGTCGTGGACAAGATCGATCAATTTGAAGGAAAGGATATTATAAAATATTTAAGATGTTATGTAAAGGAAATGAAATTGAAGTGTATTTTAGAAAGTGAGATGGTTCAATTATTTGAATTAGCCTCTGCACGAGAGATAAGAAATCAAGTCAAGTTTCTTATTCAACATTTTAGAGGTTCATAGGAGAAATTTTCTCAAGCTTTGAAGGATGAGTTTTTCTTAGAAGATAGTGATAGGATTACAAAAAGGTCTTTTTTTGAATGGATTGAAAAGCCAAAGAAGGATCTTCTAGCAATAGAATTATTAAGGGAGTTTGAAAAGCGATATTCTTCTTTATCAAAGAAAGAAAGACAGTTATTGGATCCAAGTAAGGTAGAGCTCTTTCTTCAAGCAGCTGATAGAAAGTTGCAAGAGAAGTTGGAATTCATGCTTGAAGATAAAGAAGAAGATGAAGGATTGATAATAAATTAGAAAAGCGTAGAGGATGCTGTAAGGATGATGACAAAAAGAGAAAAGAGAAAAGATATGGGGGGTGATCAAAGAAAATTACAACCATCTAAGATAAAGGTGTCTAGTATCCATCCGACATCTTTAATTCAACCTTCAATGGCTACATCAAAGAAAGAAGAAACAGGAATTGATGAAATCATACGTGGAATGAGAGATTTGAAAATAAAATTTGAAAAACTTGAAGAGAAAGGTCAATCATCAAGAATATCAACAAAACAAAGACCAAGGCCAATGGAAGGTGTAGTATATAGATGTATGTGGTGTGACAGCATAGATCACTCGAGGAGGGAATGTGAAGAATCTACAGAGGCATTACATAAAGGAGTTGTTTTTTTTAAAGATGGTATGATACACTCAAAAGAAAATGGAAAAAAATTGGAAATAAATTTTGATAAAGGAGGAATGAAATTATTTATTGGAGATACTTTTAAAGTGGAGACAATCTCAAGCAATGAAGCATCAACATATTGGGTGGAAGCACATCCTAATAGATGTTTAAGTATAAACCTTGAGTTTTCAATAGAATCTAGTTCTTTGTGGACAAGTGCAATGAAGTATGCTGAAAGGAGAAATTTTACTAGAGATGATTTGAAACATGTTGGTAATAACATTCGACAAATTATTGGGTGGAATGATCCAATAGATAGACTATCTGTACATGCTCATATTGCAAGGAGTCAACATGAAGCATTAATAGAAGAAAAATGAAGGAGAGATGAAAATAATGAAGGGCCCTCAAAAAGAATTACAAGGGGAGAAAAAAAACAACAACAAAAGAATTCTATACATGAAGAGACAATGGAGAGCATTTCTACAAAAGAGAGGGAAATTGGAAAAGAAAAAGCAAAGGCTCTTGCTTATAAATTACAATCAGATACTGAAGCAGCTATAGATTTAAAGAAGGTATTAGAGGAGCGGATTTTAAGTGGAAAGGTTGAATTCACAATTGGTGAAATTCTAAAAATTGCAAAGCGTGAGTTTCATGAAGTTATTATTGATACAATAAAGAAAAAACGATAATCTATAGGAGACTCTATGACATCAAATGCACAAGGAACAAGAGCAATGGAAAGAAATGAAGATGAAGAAGATGAAATACAAAATTTTGGAGATGTCTTACAAGTAAGGTTTGCAGAAAAAGAAGATGTCATTCAAGCTTCTAGCCATTATTCTAGAAGTCATTGGGCAAGGGCTACAACGGACACTTTAATAAAATTGGGAAATTTAGAAGAACCAGTTGTAGCATTAATTGATCATGGTTCTGAAATCAATTTGATGTCAAAGGAATTATATAACAAGGAAAAATGGCCTATTGATACTGAACATGGGTGGATGATAAGAGCTGCGAATAATTCAAAGGGAGATTTGTATGGAGCATGTCCAAATATCAAAGTGACAATTGGAGATGTTATTCATGAACAAAATTTCTTTGTGCAAGACATGTCTACATACCATATTATATTGGAACAACCATATATTATTTCCACACAAATAGAAACAAAAGTAATGGATGATGGTTCAACTTATGTCAGAATAAGAAGCCAAGATGGGATGAAAGCAATTCAATTTTTAACCGTTTGTGCTAATCATGAGAGGAATCGTGATAAGTTGAGAGAGAAACCAATATCAAATAAGAAATTTGAAGACCTTGAGGATTTTTACCACACACCATTGTAAGGCGGGGTTGCAATGGATTAGAGAAAGAAATGCTTCTGCTTAATTTAGAAAAAGAATTGTTATCTACTAGACTTATTGGGATGACACAAGATTGTGTATTGACTTTTAAGACTATTGACAAAATGGAAAAGAGGGACAGATGTTATATTAAAAATATAGAGAAAAATTTGAAAGAAAATGGAGAATTGGTTGAAAATGAATTTATTTCAAGAACATATGAAGAAGTAGGTTTTGCAAATATTATGGGGGAATTAAATTATCTATTACAATATAGGTTACAAGTAGAGAATAGAGTTATTAATGTGTGTTATAAAGAATTTTATGATGAAATTCAAGGATTTAAAGAAAATTTAAGTCGCCAAGAGGTATATGTTGAAACTAAGTATAAATCAGTAGCAAAGAAGGTCAAACTAGTGGCTTTGCCACTACCATGTGATTGTAAAGAAATGATGAGTGGAGCATTGACACAACCAAATCTAAGAGATCCAAGGAAGATAGGGTATAAATTTATGGATGTTACATTAGATGGGTTAAATGTTGGAGGTGATGGATTTTTGACAAAATGTGAAGAAAAATATTTTAGAGATATGCTTTCACGTCATGGAAAAGCTTTTGCATTTGAAGCACATGAAATTGGGTGTGTTGATCCAAATATTGTAGCATCCATGGTTATTTTTACTATTCCTCATGAACCATGGAATTTGCGACCAATTCCAGTGCCAAGAGCGCATTTATCTAAGTTAGTAGATTTACTCAATGAAAAGATTAAAATAGGAATTTTGGAACTATCTATAGTACCTTATTTTAATCGATGGTTTACAGTGCCAAAGAAAAATGGAACAATGAGATTTATACAAGATATGCAATCCGTAAATAAAGTGACTATTAGAAATATGGGTTCAAGTCCAATTGTGGATGAATTTGCAGAAGCATTTGTTGGAAGAGCTATCTACTCAATGGGTGATCTTTATTCAGGTTATGATCAATTCCAATTAGCAATACAAAGTAGGGATTTGACAATTATGAAGACACCGTTAGGATTGGTTAGAATGTGCACATTACGACAAGGGGCTACAAATTCTGTAGCACATATGATGAATGGAATGCATAAGGTATTAAGAGATTTTATTCCAAGAATAACAATGCCTTTTTTGGATGATGTACCTATTAAGGGATGTGAAGAAGAAAGAAAGGATGAAACTTTAGATTCAAAGGGATATAGGAAGTTTGTGGCAGATCATATTGAAGATTGTGAGAAGATTTTGAAAAGATTGGAAGAAGTTTATTTAACCTTATCGGAGATAAAATCAATGTTTGGAGTAAAAGAAATTTTGGTGGTAGGACACATATGTGGTTCATATGGACGTAAGCCAAGTATAGAAAAGATTGATATTATTAAAAAAATGAAAGAATGTACAAATACAACGGAAGTGAGAAGATTTTTAGGAGCATGTATTTTCTATCATATATGGATACCTCTCTTTGTACATATAGCAGATCTATTATATAAGTTGTTAAGAAAGAATCAAAAATTTCAATGGAAAGAAGAACAACGGAAAGCTATGGAAAAATTGAAAAAACTTCTTTCTTCATCTCCAACTTTGAAGAAAGTAAATTATGAAGGTAGAAGGCCAGTGATATTAACAGTTGATGCAAGTCCAATTGGAATAGGTTGGGCGGTTGGGCAAGTTGATGAACAAGAAAATAGATATGTAGTAAGATTTGGAGTAAAGGTATTGAATTCTAGGCAAAAGGTATATGCACAAATCAAAAGAGAATTATGGAGTATAGTAATAGCTATGAAAAATGAAAAAGATTACTTGATTGGAACATCAGTAGTTATAGAAACAGATTGTCTACCTTTGTTAGGCATGATTTCAAGTTGTTCAACTCCTGATATTGCTATGTTGAGGTGGATAGCATATATCAAATCTATGAATCTTGAATTTAAACATATTATAGGGAAAGAGAATTCAGTTGCAGATATGTTATCGAGAGTAAGGTATAATGATGAAGAAAAGATGATTGATTTAGAAGATGATGTGGATACAAAATTTTATACCAATGCGTTATCAAAGGAAAAGGGTGTATGTTTTAATATACCATTAGAAGCATTTTTTAGAGATTTATATGAAAATGAATGGAAAGATGTTGGAGAGTATTTGAGCATATTAAAATGACAAAAAGATTGGACAAATCAAGAATTTAAGAAAATTCATAAGAAAGCCTATGGATATTTTTTACATGATGGATATTTATGGAAGCATCCAAAAAAGAAAGGAGAAGTACCACAAAGGATAATATGTGGTTTAGAAGTTCAACAAAAGATTATTAAAGAATTTCATGAAAATTTATGGGCAGGGTATCGAGGTATTTGGATAACATTCACTAAGTTAAAGGAAAAATATTGGTGGAAGGGAATGTACAAAGACATAGCAAAATTTGTAGAATCTTGTGAGACTTGCCAAGTATATTCAAATATTTGACATCGAGATGGGTTACATCCAACATACCCTTTGGTTTTACATTACAAATGGGTGGTGGATTTAGTGGCAATGCCTATGAAACTTGGACAAATGAAGTATTTGGTACTTGCATGAGAAGATTTATCAAATATGGTTGAAGGACGAGCATTAAGAACAAAAGATACTAAAGGTGTATGTCGATTTCTATTAGAAGAAGTTATTTGTCGCTATGGTTGTATTAGAAAAATTACGACAGATAGAGGTGAATTGGATGCAAAGAAAGCATGAAAATTCTTTAATAGGATAGGAATTAAGCTTTCTTTAACAACTGCATATAATCTAGAAGGTAATGGTAAAAGTGAGCATGGGCATTCACCCATTGTTAAGGCATTAATAAAGGCATGCAATGGAAAAGCACATGAATGGCCTAGACTACTACTATTTGCACTATGGGCAGATCGTACAACTCATAGTTCGGTAACAGGTTATATGCCTTCTGAATTAGTATATGGTCAAAAACCAGTAATGCCAATAGAAGATGTAGTACCTACATGGGGTGTATTGCCTTGGAAGAATGATCTCAACAGAAAAGAACTTTTAGCATTATGGATTCAGCAACTAGAAAGAAGACCCAACGATATTGAAATAGCAATAAAAAAAATTGAAAGAAGCAAGGGAAAAGAATAAAGAAAGATTTGATAAAAAACATCGATTACGACCCAAGGCTATTGAAGATGGTGATTGAGTATTAGTTTATGATAGTAGCTTAGACAATCAAAATAGCACTATGAAGAAGTTTGCAAAGAGATGGTTTGGACCTTATATTGTCAAAAGGACACACAACAATGGAACATATTCATTACAAGAACTTGATGGTATAGAATTGAAGGTACCCATTGTAGGCAAACGAATCAAGTTATTTAAACAAAGAGATGAAGGCATTTGTTTTAATGAAGAACAAACTCAAATACAAGATATTGAGATTGGAATAGAAGAGCATATTGAAGATCAAGAATTGTACCAAGATGAAGAACATTCTACATCAACATATTGAAGAATCGTTGGCGCATGCCGGAGGATGCACAGATTCAGAGGGGATGGATGTCATGATGTAATATGATTAATAGGTGAAAGAGTGTGGAGATTATTATAATTTAAGAGATCTTAGTTCAAAGTATTAGAACAAATTATCTTAGAAATATAGTTAATAGCCAAAGGGGTAGAAAAATTAAAAGGTATCAATGCTGCCTTTTAGAAAGGTGACTTCTACTTACTTTGTAGTACCATAAGTAAGGCAAATCAAAGTAGATTGGGAAAATAAATGATATAAGAATCTTTAGAAGAAAGTTAAGAGTAAATTCTAGAAAAAATTTACTTAGAAAAACTAGATATTGATATCCGAAGAGGGCCGGTTATGAACCAAGGTCGAAATCAGACCCTGAGGCACAAAACTGAGTCTCGACGATGACGACTCCGGAACTCTTTGGTAGATCGGAGAAAGGGGTTTGAGAGAAGATTGAATAGGGTTTCTATGGGCATTGATTTTGGGTGATTTGGAGTTGATATGAATTTGTAAGAGCTTTGCAAAGTTGAGTTTTTTTCGGATGACTTGGGTTTTATGAAATAAAATAGGGTTTATGTTTTGAGTAATTTCGAGAGTTTTGTTGCAGATCTGTGGGTGAATTTTTTTGGATTCTTGGTTATAGTTGTGTTGAATACATTTTGTGAATTTGAACTTGATCTAACGGTTGAACTGAGAGATATTGAGGTTTAAGTGAGTCAAGGTCTCAGAAAGTAGAATTTTAGGTCCAGTGAGGGTTTTTAAGATTTCATGCAATCTACTAGTTGGATTGGAGTAAAACTTATGTGAGAGGATATTAGAATTGTTTTCCTATGTCCATGAAAAATTTGAAACCAATCGAACGGCGCAAAAAAGAGAATTTGGCTCTGGAAGGTTGGCAACAAGATTGGAGAAGGAGGCCGGCTAACACCCGAACACCTTTTTGAGGTTTTCGTCAATTTGATAACTCCGATCCTTTTCAAAAATTTTTTGCTTGTTTTGAACTTGATTTTTAAGAAGTGTGAAAATTTTGAATTGAGATCAACGGTTTATTCATTAGATATTGAGGTTTAAATCTGTCATAGAAATTACTAGGATTTGGATTAGGGTTTGGCTAGGGTTTGGTTAGGATTTGATTTAAGGTTTGGTTTAGGGTTTAGGATTGGATTAGGATTTGGTTTAGGATTTAGGGTTGGATTAGGGTTTGGTTTAGGATTTGATTTAGGATTTGGTTTAGGGTTTAGGGTTTGAAATAGGATTTAATTTAAGATTTGTTTAGGATTTGATTTAGAATTTAGGAATTACTAGGGTTTAAGATTTAATTAGGTTTGATCTAAAGTTGAGTGAAATTCAATAGGGTTTTAACTAGAATTAAATTAAGGTTGAATTGACATATATTTGAGTAAAATTTGTGATCATTCTAATATTTCTTTAAGAATTTTATTGTTTGTTTGAAATTTCTTTGAGTTGTTTTGAATTTGATTACGTTTGTTTACCATTATTATAGTCTAATTAGAGCATTGTTAGTATTCTATTTAGGATTTTGTTATCGCAATTTCTATTCTTCCTTCTAAAGTCAGGTGCCCGGAGCATTCTCAAGCAAGACTTCACACATTACGACACCATTCCAAGTCAGATTTTGATAACTGCCTTGAACTCGAATCAACGTAGCTTCCGCAGTTAAAAACTGATCATAATGGCATTCTTTCCAAATCTTGGCTCTATTAAGGGATGCAGACACCGTAACTGGTTGAGCTTCCTTCACAAACATTTTTAACTTTGGTGGTTGCAAACCATTGATTAATATGGATAAGATAAATGCCTCTAGCATTTGGTGATTCGGCCACTTACTGAGTATATCAGCCAACCGGCCATAATACGATTCCATCGCCTCCCCTATGATCATTTTGCTGTTCATTAACCTCTTTCAAAGACGACCCTCAAAACCTATTGGCCAAAAATGGGTTAAAAATGTATTCTTCAATGCTTCCCAATTCGAAAATTAATCCCCTGGTTGGCGGTTGTACCATTCAAACGCCGTATCCTTTAAGGTTACTGGCAACCATCGTAACCAAATATCTTTGATTCTTCTATTATTGGCTACACATGCTGTTAGAAACTGAGACAAATATTGATTGGGATCCGCATCCAAAAATCCCTAAAAGTAGGTAATGGAGCCACGCTTATTATGCGATCGCTCACGTCACCCATTTGTACTGCTATTGGAACTGCTGGACGACCCGTCGCCATTGAAGAGGATAATATGCTGCTTAATCTCTTATCAAAATTACCACTGCCTTCCTCAATTGTCTTTTTTAGACTTTTTAACCTCCTCAATTTACTATTATTATCCATGAATAATTTTATTGATTGAATTGGAAGTAAAAATGATGGATTTTGAAATACGCTGAATTGGCCCTTATATACAAAAGCTCCATTTTCTTCTTCCAATGGTAAAAGTTGTCATCTCTAAACTTCTCAATTACTCTTAAGCTCTCACCCTCACTTAAAGCCATGTCTAACGAAGGGATGTGTAAAAGAAAATCAAGAAAAGAAGATATAGAACTTTCAAAATCAACAAGAAGGTATTGCTGCTTTAGAAACCCAGAATGCCCTCTTTGTAAGTAAACAAGTGATTTCACTCTTGTATCACTCTCAACTTCACATATAAGACTTCTCACAAGTCTTACACTCTATCTAAACTTCTTATATAAGCTTTGCCACTCTTCAATCATCCCTCTTTTCTCACAAAATACTTCTAACCTCACAAAATACTTCTAACCTCACAAAAAATACTTCTTATGAAAATAAAACAATCTCTTAAGAAGTTAAGTACATGAAACTACAAAGTTAGAACATCAATGATAAATTTCAGCAAAGAAATATAACACTAGAGTTCTAAAACATCATTATATGGAGTCTTACATCAACAAAGACTATGAGTGTACTTAACAATAAATAAGAGCAAAATTACATCAACAACTAGATGCATAAGAAGGATTAGAAGATAACAAACTCAAACTTCAGCAATAACCATAAGATCTACTCCTTACAATAAGAAAGACTTCAAAGTACTTCAAAACTCACAAATAAAGGTGAGTGGGCCCATAACCTATTAAGAAAATAAGTACTTAGAAGACACAACACTTAGCATCAGCAAGGTTGCATACAAAGAGAGTATGGAGTAAGATATCTCTCACTTCCAACATCCATTACTTATAGGTGGTAGTTGCTTTCCTAAAAGACAACCTCCACTCTTTGACTTTTACACACATGGCCCTAGGATCCTTTTGGCATCTCACAAGTCCCAAGAGTATCTTATGTCCAATACTAACTACTCTTACGTCTTACACACATGCCGTTAGGATCCTTTGGCATCTCACAAACTATGAGGATATCCTATGACACATACTAATGACTCATACTTAGTCTTGGAATATTCTCTTGTTAATACTTATCCTATTGATTTTGACTCTTGGTCCATGACTTCGTCCTATATCCATTGGATGCCCTTACCATATACCAAGAGTCAAACCTTTGACCACTAGCAACTTACTTAAGGTAATATCCTATAGAAGGTAATATTTTCTACTTTTACTTTAACAACTCCTTCATCAACTGATAACCACAATGTGCAACCCTGCACTCTCAAAAAACTGCTCAAAATTCAATAAATTCCATCCAACACCAAGAATAACAAACTTCATTCCAACCAATCTGAATTCACAGAATTCCTGTAATCAAAGACTTCTTCTGTCGAAACACACACACACAACTCTCAATAAACAACAATCATAATCTTCCATCTATAATCAATCTTCTAATAACTTCTCATATAATTCAATCACTCAGTACTCCAATTACATAATCAATAACTCATAAATCAATCTCTGATTTATTCCACAGACTCACTTCTCAGTATTTAGAAAGTATCCATTATTCTTCAACAACAAAAAAAACAAAAGAAACAAAGAGGAAGCACCAAGCTTAATCCCGGCTCATGGCTATCATAGTCTGGCCCCCCAAAAATTTTCTACAACTCCTATATAATTACTACTGATTTCCTGATTCTAACCATGATCCTATAATAACCGCTTTTAATAACTGAATCAATCATCTGTCCCCCTAAACTGACTATTCTATAAACTATTAATCTATTTTACTAATATCTTATATAAATGAATTAATATCTATTCTATAAAATCCTAAATCAAATCTTAACTAAATCCTAAATAATCTTAAATCTTAAAGAAATCCTAAATTCTAACCAATTCCTAAATCCTAAACTAAATCCTAATCAAATTAATCTAATCCTAAGGTAATTTAGAATTTCAATATCTTACTTAAGATTTTAAATACTTCTCAACAATTAAGTTGGCAACGAGTATACAAAATTTGAAGAAGATCAAACTCACCAAATAGAAGATCAATCCTAAATTCCACTCAAGTATTGGCCTGCCTCCTACTTCAATCTAAATATTGAACTTCTAGTACTAATATTTCTTTTTTGAACTATTCAATTCCTATTAAAATTCATCTAAATTTCTAGAAATCAAATCTAGTCACATATACAAAAAGAATTTACTTCAATCCAATTGAAAAATTGCTAAAGATCTTAAAAATACTCATGGACCTTCAAACTCCAATTTTTGAGACCTCAACCTATAAAAACCTTCACATACTTCAATCGAATTATTTGATTGATCTCAAAATTTTCACATATATTTAAAACTAGCATACCAAAATTACATCCAAAATTTACTTGTACACATACCAAAAAACTCAAGAGACCCTCAATTTTGTAAATATAATTTTATTTTTTAAAATCTAATCCAACCAAGAATATCATTAATTTTGAAAATTTTCCAAAAATTAAATATTAATTTTATTAACATAAAATAAATACCTAAAAATATTTTTATAATTTTTCTCTCAAATTCTACTCTCTAATCTACCAAAGTACCTTAGAATCACCATAAGTGCATGGTTATGTGCCTTGGGATTTGATTTCAATCCAAGTTGACAATTGGTTCTCTCTAGATATCAATATTTGATAATTTGAGGTAATTTTTGCTTGAACCTATTAATAACTTCTTTTTAAATATTTCTATATCAATTACTTATCTTATTTATTTTGATTTGAGGTATTTATGTCCCTTCAAAGTAAATAGAAGCTTCTTTTCTAAAAGATAGTATTAAGACTAAACCTTTTATTACCTTCTTATTATTTATCCTTATTTTTTTGCTACAACTTTCTACTAGGCTCTTCTATAACAACATCCATATTTTTATTTTTCACCATATAGTTGTATTACTACATGTCATCGTGTTGTTCTTTTCTTATTTTTGAGCCTCTTTTAGTTGTGTCTTTATTGTTGTATGTAACTCAAATAAATGATTTGTTGAAAAATCAAAAGTATCAAGTCAATGATGATAATCATAATTACCAAAGAAAGGTGTTTGTTATGTAAAAAAATATACCATATTATTATAAGCAAATTTTATCAATGACAAAAGAGTTATTCAATCATCTTGTTGATAATTGATGGTAAACCTCAAATACTACTCTAAAACTTGATTTAAATATTTTATTTGTCCATCATTTTAAGAATAGAAGGTCAAAGATAGTTTTATGTCTACTTTTAGAATCTTAAAAAGTATTCTTTAAAATCTTGATATAAATTGAATTCTCCCATATGATATAATATCTTTAGGTAATCCATAATAGTAATAGATATTATCAAGAAAAAACTTAGTTATTTCTTCACCTATAATAGCTTTTGTATATAGTACAAAAATTTTCATCTTAATGAAATAATCTACTATTACAAATATAAAGTCATAAGAATTTGAGACTATAAGATCCGTGATAAATTTCATAGAAACAAAAGACTATAGTTGCTTTGGTATAGATAATAGTTGGAGAAGTCTATAAGATTGATGACAAGGAGTTTTTTACCTTGAACAAATGTTACATGATTCGACAAAGTCTTTTACTGCTTTCTATATGTGTAGCCACCAAAAATCTTTGAATATAAGTTCTAAAGTCTTGTTGTATCCAAAATATTTGACTAGTAAAAAATCTTGACATGCTTGAAGAACATGTAAACGTGCTTTTCTTTTTAAAATATATAGGCATCTTTTAAAATAGAATAGATTATTTTTGAAGTCAAACTTAGAAGCATTATGAAACGTAGAAAAAAGATCCTTGATAGCATGAACAAGAAGATCAAAGGACGTACTTGATTGATTTTTTTTTATAAGGATTGAATCAATAGTTAATGTTGATTTTATTGCTTAAAGATGAAAATGCTCTAACTTGTAAAAAATTGGTCTTTGTTGATCAAAAGATGCATCTCTTTCTTTTGATATAAGATAAAAACATATAAAATGGGTGTCTAATAAACCTTATTGTTTTTTGATCAATAAGTAATCTAAAATCAAATCTTGACAAAGATATGCTCCAATAATCTTAACAATTTTTAGAAATATGAATTGACATAAATTATTTAAGATTCTTATGGTCAGTATAAATAGTGATTGCATTAAAAGTGCCTTTTAGATAATGGCACCATTCTTGAAACAAATCCATAATTGCACAAAGTTTTTTTTTGTGAATCTCATAGTTGATCTCGGCTACTAAAATATTTCTTGAATCAAAATCTATTAGATGAATTATATTATTTATTTTTATTTATAATAATACAATATTCAAAACAAAGTCCAATATTTCTATTTCTATAATAAATGGCTTAAAAAAATTGATGCAATATAAGATTGGTGTTGAAATGGAGGTTCTCTTCAAAGCTTCAAATGTTGATTTTGCCTCTTGATTCCATTGAAGTTTGTCTTTACAAATCAAACATGTAAATAGAGCTATAACTTGAGAGTAGTTTTTAATGAAGATCTGGTAATAGTTGGCAAATTCCAAAAAACATTGGACATCTTTTATCCTTTTGGAAATCTTTCAATCTATAATAGTTTGAACTTTCATAAGATCCATCATAAGACTATCATTTGAAATGATGTATCTTAAAAAGTCAACTTGAATAGTGTAGAATACATACTTTTCTATCTTAGCATAGAATCTTGTATCTTTTAGTTTTTGTAATATATAATAAATATAAAGTTTATATTCTTTTAAATTCTTGAAATAGATTAAAAATTTTTCTAAGTAATAAACAATAAAATCATCTAAAAACTCTCAAAAAATATCATTCATTAGATGTTGGAAAGCTACTTGTGCACTTATAAGTCCAAAAGGCATGACATTATATTCAAAATATCTATACCTTATTTGAAACGTAGTCTTCTATTCATCTCCTTCTTTGATGTGTACTAGATTGTCTGTTTTTTGTAGATCTATTTTTGTATTGATTTTAGCTTCATTCAACTGTTCAAAAAGTTCAAATATCAAAAGTAATAAGTACCTATTTTTTATGGTGATTTTATTGAGTCCTTAATAATTGACAAACATCTGTAATAATCTATCATTTTTCTTCACAAATAAAATTGGAGCTCTTGATGGAGATTTGGAATAGTGTATAAAGTTCTTAGCCAAATTTTCTTTAATATACTCCTTAAATTCTATCGATTCATTTTGTGATAAATTCTAATTTAGTCAAAATAATAATTCAGCACTTTTTTGAAGGTCAATTGAGTAATCATAGAGATGATGTTCTAGTAGAGTATCTACATTCTTCTTTTCAAATACATCTTAAATATCTTGATATTTACTTAGAATACTACTTAAAGTCTTTCTACTATTAAAAATAAGTGCAACATAAATGATACAAGATAATCTTTTTTTTTTGTAGCATACAAGAAAGCTTTTGCATCTACAAATATAGGTTTAATTATACTAGACTAATGACTTTCTACTTGTTCAACTATACTTTTAGTTATACTTTCAAAAAAGTCAAGACTACAAGAAATCTAATCTATTTTTGAGTTATATATTTTTAGCCATGATAAACCTAAAATGATTAGATTAAAAAGATATTTAATGATATTAAATATTACAAAGTTACTATGACCATTAGTTATTATTTCTATAAGAAAGATTTCATGAATAACATTTTTTGAAGACAATAGATGACTATTTATGATTTCTATGTGAACAAGTTTAGTTTTTTTCATTAAAAATATGCTATGTCTTTTAGCAAATTCTTCATCTAAGAAATATAATGAGATTCTTGAATCTAACAAGACAAAGGCTTTGTGATGTTTAGTTCCTATAATAATATTTATTATAAAATAAAAAGAAGGTTTTGAAGAAAAAATAGGACCTTTACTAGGTATTGTACAAGGTTTCAGCGACATGATTCCAATTTTAACTAAATAAACTTATTTTCCAACATACTATCTTCTTTAATGGCTGTACTTTTCATTTTGTAGTTGTGTCGCTTCTTTGAATAATGTTGAGCAGTGTGTTTAGATTCTCTACAATACAAGCATAATCCTTTCTCATGACGACAAGTCTTTTCTTACTCAATAAGAAATTTAAAACATACTACATCAATTTATGTAACTTCTACTTTTGAATATATGTATTGAAAAGACGTTAATATTGTCATTATAATATAGTAATATTCACGTGCACTTGTACAATCTTTAGATCAAAATTCAAAAAGTTGATTGTTATACCTTACAGCAAAGTCAATTGCTTGACTCAATGTTTGAAGATGAAATAAGTTGAACATCAATTTTTTTACTTCATATTATAATTTATAGAAATTTTTTTTAACAAATGCAACATCATTCCAATCAATATTAGTTGCAAGTTGTCAAAACTTTGAAGCATATAAGATTATCAATTGATTGTCTTATTACAAAATATAAATCTTATTAATTGTAACACAATTGCATCATGTTTTTCATACATGGATCAAAACTCTATCAAAAAAGCCTTTAAATTATCCAATATTGAATCTTATTGTTCAAAAAAAGAAAAAAATTATTATAATTCTAAACCTAAAAGAAGTATACTAATCAATCTAAATTGCAATTTTGGAGTTGGATAGCTTTAGAGTTGAAGTTCAATCATAAGTTGTACTTGATTGATAAATCTTCAAAACTTAGATCTTATGCCATTAAATTTCTTAAGCAATGCAATCCTTCATTCTTTAATATTAAAAAGATATTCTATCATAATAGAAGGGATATGATTTGGTGCAAATATTGAAGTAGCTTCAATCATCTCTATATCTTTCCTCCTTGCCATTCTTATTGCTCTCTATGGCGGTAAATTGAATTGATGTATTGTAAGAATTAACTTCCTCAATTATTCTTACATTTATAATATTTTATTCTTCATTTCAAAAAGCTCTACTAAAATAACACTTAAAAAAAAGAAAATATCTAATATTGCTCAAGAAAAATAGAAAAAAATACTTAAAAACAAAAAAAAAAAAAAAATACTAAGGAAAGTATCAGTTCAGAAGAAGGTAATCCATAACTCTTAATATACTTAAGTTTTATCAAAAGAAAGGGATAATTTATTTTTAATAAAAAAAAAAAAAAAAAAAAAAACAAAGCTCTGATATTGTAAGTATACTCTTGTGAATTTATCAAGGACAAAAACTTGATAACAAAAAAAAAAAAGTTAGATTTTCTCAAAAAATATAAAAAAATATAAATAGAGAAGTATGTATATAAAAGAAGAAACTAGAATAGCTATTGCCAAAAGATAAGGAAACTAGACACTCTTGAAACTACACTAGAAGCAAGAAAAGAATTAACAAGAATGAAGAAGGCTTTATTTTTTCCTCTATATATACTATCTACCTAAGATCTATGTAGCGATATTCTATAGGACCTTGAAATACATATTAACTTTGCATGATACATAACTTAACTTGCAAGGCAAGTTTTCTATATGGGCACCACATAATTAACTTGTTCTACAAGCTACCAACACATGTCATATGTGGTTAGCTTGTTGACAAAGTTTCTAACCTATCAATCAATGACAAACATATATAAAGTCAAAAAAACATTCAAGAAGCTTTTAGAAAGCTTTTTTAGAAGATATTATGAAATTAATCTACTTCTACCTACTTCTACCTATTCATATTACTTAGGCAATAATTACAATAGATATATATCTAAGACAATTAATCATTTCTTTTTTATTAAAAGGACTTCTACTAATTATATAGGACTACAAATTAAAATAATCAAATTGAATAAGAAAAATAATTAATATAAGAATTTTTAAGAAGAAGTTAAGACTAGTTTTTAGAAAAAATTACCTTAAGATATTAAGAATTAATACCTGAAAATAATCAGTTATGAACTAAGATTGAAATAAAATATTAAGGTATAAAATCTTATACCTACAATAATTTTGAGGTTTTTTAGTTGATAAAAGAGTGAGATATGAAAAAAGACTTGTGAAGGATTTTTTTAAGCATTGGTTTTGACTAATTTGAATTTGTATTGATTTTATAAAATCTTTGCAAAGTTGGATCATTTTGGGTTATTTTGGACTTTGAAAATTATAAAGAGCTTATATTTTAGAAAATTTTGTAAAATTGGTTAATGATATAAAGATGATATTTTTTTAATCATATAATTGATGATGTTTTAAATTTGTATTACAAGTTTACAATTGATCTAATGATTTAGTTAAAAGTTATTAGAATTTAAACACATTAGAATCTTAGAAATTAGATTTTGAAAGACTATTGAGGTTTTTAAGATTTACAATAATTTTCTAATTGAATTGAATTAAAAAATTTTACAATAATAATAGACTTGATTTCTAACAACCATAAAAAATTTCAAAGCCATTAAATGGTGTTATAAAGAAATATTAGTGCTAAGAGATTAGTATCAAGGTTGAAAAGGGAAGTCGGCTAATATCCCAAGGGATTTTAGAATTTACATTCTATTTTGTAGGTTTGATCTTCTTTAATTTTTTTTTACTTTTTTTTAATTTAATAATTAAGAGGTGTAAAAATTTTGAGTCAAAACCTATGATTAGATTATTAATTATTAATTAGAATCTTAGAAATTAAAGTTTCAATCTGCTATATGATTGGATAAGAATTTTTTTAAGATTTAAGGTTTAATTATAATTTCATTAGGATTTAATTTAGGATTTAGGATTTAATTAAGATTTTATTGGAATTTGGTTTAGTTTTTAGGATTTGAATAGAATTTGATTAGAAATTGGTTGGAATTTATTTATAATTTACTTTATATTTCTTTAGGATTTACATAATTATTTATTTATTTATTTATTTATAATTTTTTTAGGATTTCTATTTTTTTAATTTTTTTAGGATTTTTATATAAAAAATTATGATTTCTTTATGTTTCTTTTATAATTTCTTTAAGATTTCAATTGGATTTGATTGAGGTTTGATGAGGATTATTAAGCTTTAATTAGAATTTATTTAGGATTATATTAAAGTTGTTAGGATCTTATTGTTGCAATTTCCATTTTTCCTTCCACAACTATGTATCCAATGCATTTTCAAGTAAGACTTTATACAATACAAGATTCCTTGGTAAGATTTTTTTTGACTTGTTTTGAATTAATAAGAAGTTTTTTGATAAAATCTTAAATATTTATTCAAGAATAATATCAAAGATATATAATTAAAATTTTAAAAATAATTTATATCAAAAAATCTTTAAAAATATTATTTTATAATATTATTATTATTATTATTATTTTTATTTTATTTCTGATATATTTGTATTTTTGAAATAAAATATTCAAGAGCTAACTATGCTTTTTATTTTTAAAAATCTCATAAGAAGTATTATTATCAAAATTTAATCTTTCAAGTTATTATACGTATATATAACTTAAGTGTAAATCTTAAATTTTAATTCTCTTGGTATTATTAATATTTATCTTTTTAGTCTTTATAAAATAAAATTACATCCACTTACTTAACCTCAATATCAGTCTTTTTATTAATTTTTTAAAAAAATTAGGGTAAATTGCTAGCAATCTTATAACTAATTCTCTATAATGCATATTATAGAATTTTTTTATTAATAACTTATCTAATTATAATCTAAAAATTATAAGATTTTTTGACACCAATTATATATCTTACTTAAAAATTAAAAAACATAATAGTTTTATAATTCAAAAAAATTTCAAATATTAATTCTAATCTATCTTTATCATTTATTATTAATTCTTTTATATATAACATAATTTTAGTTAGAAAATTATTTTTACATATATTTAAATTTAGATATTAATACTTTTATATTTTTTTCTATTAGTTTTTGGTATTTTTACTTTCAACATATCTAATAATTTTTTGAATTATTTTAAATTTGATTTAAATACATTAATTACTTCTATAACATTTGATTAATGAATTTTCTTACTTTTATTTTTTATTTCTTCTAGTAGTTCATGAAAATTGATAAATTTCTAGAAGATCTAATAAATATAATATTATAGAATATAAAACAAATTTTCTTAACCAATTCATAAATCTTAATCATTTCTAATAAAAATTTATTTAAACTTTATTAATCATAGTTAAATCCTTATTTTATGCAATATATTTTTTTAGTAAGGACTTTGAGTAATTATAATAATTGATATGAAAATATATGTTATATTTCTAAAAATAGAAATGAAAAATTTAATAATTAAATAAAAATTATTAAAATTGATATCTCTATATTAAAAAGTAAATAAAATCAAATGCTGTTATATCAAAATATATTTATAAATAAAATAAAATCTCTTATTTGAGTGGTAATAATTATAAATAACTATTTATAAAGAGATATTCTAACATCTTTCCTTTATTGTTATAAATCAAAGTACTTAAATTTTTTAATAGAAATCAAATCTATTATAAAGATAAAATATTTTGGCTTTGGTAAAAGTTATTGTCATAATATTAATTTTTATTTTATTTCTTGATTTATATTATACAAAACCTCATTTTTTCTTATTATTTTGAAATATATTAATATTATATATCAAAATTCTTTATACAATAATAGATTCATGGAATTCTAGTCAAGGCAAAACAACATTGATTATCACAAAAAATTATGCTTGATAATAATACACTATGTCTAAATCCTTTCTAAAATATTTATAGCCACATTAATTATTTTAGTATTGTAGCAACTACTATATATCTGATTTTGGTACTAAATTGAGCCCCTCCAACTTATTTTTTTAGAATGCTAGATTAAAAAAAAAATCTAGATATTATTTTTTTTGTTTAAAGGTCTATCATAAAAATTTGTATTGAAAAATCTATAAAATTGTGGTAAGTTTGTGATTAAATTATAATTTGAAAAATATAGACCAGAGTTTCTATTTTCTTTTAAAAAATAAAAGAATTTTTTTTTAAAGTTGTTCAAGTTAATGAACTTGGTTTTATTATAGATTATGTCATATGATAGATGATAAAAGCTAAATCATATTTTATGCAAGTATCTATAAAGGGCATAAATTTGAATAAAACTTTTAAAATCTAATATAATCTTATGTTACTATAAAGGAAAAAATAATAATAATAATAATAATAATAATAATAAAAATAATAATTATTATTATTTCTAATTATAAAAACTAATGATTTTTGAATTGAGATTGAAAAAAATATATATATTGACAAGAATAAGAATGGACTTAGTCTTGCTTCTATATATATTAACTACCAAAAAGGTCTTGGAGAAGCTTTTTAGAAACTATAAGGCTTTTTGTCTATGCGTTAAGTTATTAGTTACTTCTAATAAAATTATTTAAAAGTAAAATAAACTATAAGAAAAGCTTCAATAATTTATAAAAATTAAATAATAATTTATAAAATTCTAAATATTAATATTCATCTAGAGATATTTTATAAAGCTTTTTAAAGAAGATATTTTTTAACATATTTTTAAATACTTTTATTTATTTTGATTTACTTCCCAGTGACATAAGCATTTGCTAAAATTCCAAGATATAGTAAACTACTAATAACTCTTACATAAGTTATAAAGCTACTAATTTAATATCTTCTCTCATCTCTCCCTTCTTTAAGAGGTTGATAACATTCAAGTATTGAATATTGGTCTTGCAAAGAATAGACAAAATACAAAAAAAATATTATAAAAAATGAATTAAAATATCTATGATATATTTTTCTTTATAAAATATTAATAAAGAATTAATAAAATTACTTAAAATTTAAATATCAAGTATATATTTTATTTTATTTTTAATTAATATAATAAATTATAAATTATAAATTATTTTTTAATAGAATTTTTAAAAATAATTTATTATTAATTTTTAATTTTTTTAATATATATACATAAATAAATAAATAAATAATATAGAAGAAAATAAAAATAAATATCATTATTGAAAATACATTTCAAAAATCTATCTCGGACTAAAATGAATCATTACTAAGGTTATTGCATATTTGAGAAGTCTTTTTTAATCCATAAAGATATTTATAAAGACAAAATACTTTATCCTTATTACTAGTAAAAATAAAGAATTTTGGTTGAATAATAAAATTTCTCATTTTATAACTTTATTTTAAAATAAAATTATAAAAGCTATTTGATAAAATGATGGTATTTTGGAAAAGTAAGAAAGAGATGTAAAAAAATTATTTATTTCACAAGATTTTTTCTTATAATAATCAATTTTTTTTCAATGAAAAAAATCACTAGCCAAAAAATTAGACCTTAAATTAAATTAAGGTACCATTGCAATCATATTTATATTAAAAATTTAATTTAGAGCTTCAAAAGATCAATTTAAAGGCCAAAGAACCAAATTTGACGTACCATTATATATTCTATTACATTAATGTATTGATATGTTTGATAATATTAATAAATTTAGGTACTATTAAATATGAATAGAATATTTAATGGCATAAACATTAAATATGAAGTAAAAAAATTTAACAAAATAATTACAAGAATTTCTTATCTTTTAGTATTACAAAAAAAATGGATAAAAGTTGCAAATCATATTATTTTAATACATCATCATAGAAAGATAAATCTTCTATAAAAAATAAGTCTTCTAATAACTCAAAAAATTAAAAGATAGTCATATCTTTTATTGTATGAATACCTATCTTTTACTTCTTGGACATCCTATAGACTATACTAACAATACACTAGTGCTTCAAGTTTTTCATTAAGTTGGATACTAATGAGGTTGAAAGATAAAAAGATAGCAACAAAAAAAAAAAAAAAAAAAAAAAAAAAAATCTACAATACAAGGACATCAACTTCTAAAAAGCTAAACAACTAAATAAATAAAATAGAGTATTTATCAAGTATTTAAACTGAAATTACTATTCAGTAGATATGTCTTTTTATTTATTTTCTTTTTTTAGCTCTTTAGTTACTAATGTTTAAGTGTTGGAGGTTTTTTTTTACTTTTTTTTGTTGTTTTTATACTTTTTAGAATTAATATCAAATGTTTTAAAAAACTTATAGTAGTGGTGTTTTGTGAATATGGCCATAGATAGTGTCTATGCAATAAAAAGAAGAATCTACATAATAAAAAGAGAGTATCTACCTAATCTTTTTATAATTTATTATTATTATGATTCAATTAAAGAGACTAATTATCAAATATTATGTATTTATTAAAAAAATTATGAGAACTATAAAATAAGTTTAATTTTCACAATCAAATACTTAATATTTTTAATTTCAAGAAGTTGATCATAACCACGATAAATGAATATTTGGATTAAATAGTTTATTTTATAATTATAAAACAAAGATACCTTTATAAATATGAGACATTAAAAAAATGCAGATGTTTTAGATTAGATTTAATGTTGGTATATCTTTTGCAAGGGATATTATTTTAAAATAATAAATAATAAAATATATTTTAAGGATAAAAATTGATAAAAATTGATAAAAACCACTTCTATTCAAAAAATAATTATAAAGATTGTCTACATAGAGCACAATTTCTAGCAAAATAAAAAATAAATAGTAGTAAAATTTAAGCATAAATAGTAGTAAAATTTTTAGAAGGTAGAATGATTGAACTTGATTGAGAATTTTCAACACAAGCTATAATATAACCATTAAAAAAAGTATAGAAATTAATATTTTTTACAAATTAATACATATTATTTTTAATATTAATAAATAGTTGTTTTTTTGATTTCTTTGTTATAAAACCACAATCCTTAGCATGGCTATTAAATCTACTATCTTTGCATGAGAAACTTTGTGCTGAGTGGAAGCTATTAGGATTTGAATTTCTATCTATTATTGATTATAATTGATAAGTACAAAATCTCCTCAGCTATACTATTTTTGTTATTTCTACACATTGATACACAAGATTATTGAAATGAAAATAAGTAAAAAAAAAATTCTACTTTGTAAGTAGAAATCAAGTTGATGGTGGTAATTGCACCAAATAAAGGTTTGTATATAGAAAATATCAAGAGTCCATATTATTAACAAAAGGTTTAAGATATTTGTTGCTAAATATGTAACATAGCAATCTTACTTAGTTGAGCAAATTTTTAGATTCTATTTTCATTGTAGGTGAAGTGAAGATTTAAAACTTGTATACTATCATATATTATTAATGTTGCAACAATTAAGTGGACAACATGCTACAACATAGTAGATTGATATTTATATATAGCCAAGGATTCAAATTATGTGGCTCTACTAACATGCTCATTAGTCTTTTAAATTTCCAATGTTATTTTATTTAAAAATTGTCCTAGAAATGCATTTGACGTCTGATTGTAAAAAAGTATAATCTTAATTTGAAGTTTGATTTATATTTAAAAATATGTATATATAAGATTTTTAGAAATACCTTAGTAATTTTAGACAATCTAAAAAATCTTATTATACTATATTAAACTTTAAATAAATCTTAAAAAATCTTAAATAAAAATCCAAATCAAACTTAAAGAAATTTAAATATATATATATATATATATATATCTTAAAAATATATTTAGAGAATCTTTATGAAATAAAAAAAATCAAAATAAATTACAAAGAAATTCTAAAGAATTAAATAAGTTCCAATTTTTTTTATTAAATCTTAAAAAAAATCTTAATAGAATCCTAAAAAAAATTTAAAATCCTATCTAAACTTTTATAAATTCTAATATATTCTAATCAAATGCTAAAAAAATACTATAATAGATTTTAAAAATTAATAAATATCACATTAACTATTGATTCAAATATCTTATGTATTTTATAAATCTTAAATTATTAATAAAATATATAAACTTTTATAAGATTCTAAATTATAGATTTAGAGAAATAATTCATAATCCGCTTAGATATTGCTTATTCTCTTTCTTTAATTTCAATGTGAATTTTCTAGATTAAATATCTGTCATTTGAACCATCAACTTATTTTAATTGTTTTTTATAAATATAATTAAATCATTCAGTTATTAACATAAGATTTTTTTTTCCAATTCAATCAGCATGTTTCTTAAAATTTTAAAAATATTTCCATAAACATACATATTTACCTATATTAAAGGAGTTAGATAGAAATTACTAGAAGTAAATAGATTTTATAATATATTGTGGAAATGCTTCTTAAAAGCTTGGTAGACATGATTTGACTTTATATGTATTTATAGATGATTGGTAGATTGGAAACTTGGCCAACAAATTGGCCATATGTTACAAATGTTGGTCACTTATGGTAGAAGTTTGTCATGTGGTGCATATGTAAAACATTTCTTGTAAGTTAGACATATGTTTTAGGTCCTATAGTATTTTTCTACATAGCTCCCAATTAGATAGTATATATAGAGGCAAGAATAAAGATTCATGTTAAGGCCTTTCTAATTGTTAGTCTTGTTTTAAGAATCTCTAGTCTTCTTGTCTTTGGCAATAGCCATTCTAATTTCAATATTATACTAGTTTTGAGTAATTATCTACTCTTTCTAAATGACACAAGAATATGTTGAGATTTTTTTATTTTTTTTATTTTATTTTTTTAATTGATATCATTGACAAATCTTCATTGACATTTATAATTTAGTTTTTGAGATCTTGACTTACTTCAATCTAAATTACTTTTGATCTAATAATCTAATTGAACACAAATTTACAATCCAAATTTGATACAATTATATTCAAAAATTTACAAAATATCACTTATAGATCTTTTATGAATTTCATATAATTCAATAAAATACAATTTTTTTTTTAACAAAACAAATCACTCAAAATAACCCAAATTTTGAGAAACTCATATAAATTTAATATACAATAAAATTTCTCAAAACCAAAGCTCATAGAAACCTTATTAATTTTTCTTTCAAAATCTAAATTCTAATCAACAAAAAAGAATCTCTTTTTGTTTTAAGTCTAAAATTTTATGTCTTAAGGTCTTATTTTGACTATGGTTCATGATTGGACTTCTATAGGTATCAATCTAATATTTATCTAAGTATTTTTTTTTCTAATCTTTAATTCTACCTAAAGATGCCTATGATATTATTTTTTCTAATCTATCTTGTTTTTCTTTATTTATGGTTGCATAAAGCAAATAGAAGCTTTTTTTCACAAAATACACCATTAGCACTTATTAATTATACTATCTCCTTAACTATTATCTATATTTTAAAGATTTTTTGCCACTATATTTTGATATGAATTCTTTTATTATATAATAATTTTTTTTCTTTTTTATGCAATAGCCATATTATGTTATAATAATTGTATAATTTTTTTTTAATCTAATTTTGATTAAATAGCAAGTATAAATTTAGGTTTGGTTATTTTTAATATAATAGTCCTTGGATTCAAATTACTATTTTATTGATAAATCTCATTTCATTAATTGTATGATGTTGTATTATGAAAAAACTAACCTAAGAATGCATTGGGAATTTGGCTAAAAAAATAAGGAATCTAATAATCTTAGTAAAATTTTATTTTTTTTAATTAAATCTTAAAAATTATAGAAAAAGCTTAATCAATCTTAAAGAATCTTTAAAAATAATTAAAAAATTATTATATGATTTATAAAAAATATAAAAAAATCATTCAAATTTTTAAATTAAATCTTAAATAAATTCAAAAGATATCATAAAATTCATAAAAAATTATTTAAAAAATAAATTCTAAAAAAATCATAAAAAAATATTCTAAATATTCTAAATTTTTTTATTAAAATTATTAAAAATTATTTTTAAAATTATGAAGAAAACTTAAAAATCCATAAATAAACTCCAATTAATTATTAAAAAGTTTTAAGAAAATCCCAAAAATTTCTAAATCTAAAAAAATTCTAATAAAATCTTTAAAAAATCCTAAAAAATTTAAAGAAATATTTTAAAAATTCTAATAAATTCTAATGAAACCTTAATGATATCCTAATTTTTATGATGAAATCCTTATTGAAATATAAATAATAATAAATAACTCTAGCTTAGTCTTAAAATATTAATAATTATTAATTAAACCTTTTTTTTACTTAATAATTTTCACACATTGCAATTAAATATTTAACAACAAGGAAAATATTTTAAAGAAGATGGAAACTTATCAATTAGAAAAAACAAGCTCTTAAATTTCTTGGATGTTGGTTTTACAGTTTAGGGTTTTAGGGTTTTAACCTTGGATGTGCTTTAATTCAACCAACATATTATTCAAGATTAAAGAAATTCATACTAATCCTAATCTAGTTGAATTTCAATAGTCTTTGATCAAACCATTAAATTAAATTTGAATTCATAAAAAAAATGCAAGAAAATTAGATGCACAAGCCTACAAATTTTTACCTATCAATATGCTAGGATGCTCATAGAATTCTCAGACATATAATATATATTTTTTAAAAATCCAAACCATTTTAAAAACTTCTTATTTTGAAAAATTTCAAAAAAATTAAATATTAATAAAAAAAACTTAAAATAAATATTATACCAAATCTTAGAAAGTCTACTCTCTAATTTATTTCTTTAATCAACAAAAGATTCTCGGATTTGCTATAGGAGAGCAATTTTGTGCCTAAGGACCTAATTTCAATCTAAGTCTGTAGCTGGTTTTTTCCAGTTATCAACATTTGGTTTTTTTAGATAAATTTTGCTAGAAGTTATTATTTACTTATATCTTAAGATGTTCATGATATTAATTTCACTAATGTACCTTATTTTATCTTATTTATGGTCCTATAAAGTAAGTAGAAATCCATTGTGCAAAAAGACAACATTAATTTTTATTAGTTTTACTACCACTTTGATTGATATTTATATTTTTAAGGTAATTTTTTACTATATTTTAAAATAAAATATTTTAAAACATAATATGTTTTTCTCTCTTTTATCCATTAGCTATATTATAATAAAATAACAATTTTAAATATTAAATTATATTATTAATCAATAAGATAGGTTCAATCCGTCAATTATATTATTTATTAATATTAGGATCATATATGTGGATATGTGGCAAGGTTGATGTAAATTATCGAAGTTAGGTTTTTACTTTTAGATCTAATAATTTATGATTGAAGTCAGCTCTAATTCAAATGTAAGATAAAAGTTTTAGCAAGTAAAAATTGTTAGTTGCAAATTGCAGTGTTGCATTATGTAAATTTTAGCTTGAAAATACTCTACTAATCATTTAGCTATAGAAGAAATTTAGTTAATTCTAAGATTCTTTTTATAATTCAAAATTAAAAATTTATATAAATTTGGAAACATCTATCTTAACAATCTTCATCATTTTAGAAATCCTAAATTCAATAAAATCTAAATCTTATCAATTCCAAATCACAAATCCAAAAAATTATTACAAATCTAAAAAAATCTTAAATAACTTCTAATAAAATCTTTAAAAAATTATAAATAAATTCTTAAAAATCCCAATTAAATCTAAAAATATTTTTAAAAATCATAAAATGATCCTAAATAAACTTACATAAATTTAAAAAAACCCTATCAAATCCTAAGAAAACCATAAAAAAATCCTAAATACATCATATTCAATCTTAACAAAATCCAAAGTTAATTTTGAATGTATTCTATTAAATCTTGAATAAACTTAATAAACCTCAACTAAATTCTAAAACAATCCTATCAAATACTAAAAAATATTTAAAATTATTATTTAAATTATAGTAAAATCTTTTTAAATCTAAATTAAATTTTAAATAATCTTTTAGTATTAAATAATATTTTTAATTATATATATATATATATATATATATATATATAGGATATGAACCTCAAAGAATTAAAATGTCAATACACTCTTGTGTCACTTGAAAAGACTAGAAAAACAATCAAAGATGATATAATATTAAACTAGAATGGGTATTGCCAAAGATAAGAAGACTTATAAAGTCTTGCAAGTTTTCTATAGTTTGCACTACATAGTTAGCTTATTCCACAAACTACCAACACATGGTTAACTTGTTGACCAATTTTCTAATCTTCTAATCAACTACAAATACATATAAAGTCAAAGCAACATCTATAAAGCTTTTAGAAAGTATCTTTAAAAAATATTATGAAATAAATTTATTTTTATCTACTTTTATTTAATCATATAGATAAATATTAAAATAAATATGTATGTCCATGACAATATGTATATATATATATATTTTATGTTTTTTAAAGTCTTTTATAATTTTTTATTTTTTAGTTAAAATTAATCTATCAAAACTTTAAAAACATCCAATATAAAAATTTAGAAATAAAAATTAAAAAAATCCAAATATTAGATAACTTCTTTCTTAACTTTTATTAATACTCTATAATTACTTTAGCTAATTTATTTTTACTATAATGGTTCAAAGCTTCTTTTTTATGTCTTTTATTTTTTAAACTTGATTGTTATTGGTCAAATCACTCTTAATGTGATAAATATTTATAGTACTTGGAAAAAATTATTTTTTTATTTTTACACTCTTTCACATAAATGATATGATTAAATGCTACTTTAATTTTTAATTATCTCTTGTATTTAATTTAATCACTAATGATGTTGTAAACATGTTTCTTAATAATTTCTAAATTTTCTTCAATTTAAATTCTATTTTGCCATTGAGTATTTATTTAAGTAGCTAACTTATGTTTCTTTTTAGTATCTTTTGATTATTTCTTTAATGTTGATAGAAAATTCTTCAATGATAATTCTTCTAAAGAAATTTCATGTTTTTTATTTCTTTAAGTTTTACTTCAAAAGAAGGTAATTTTCTTATATTCATATAGATTTTTTTTTCTTTTCTTCTATCAAAGTCTAGCATTGGATCTTAATAATATATGCATACACTAAAATGACTTTTATATAGTCTTTTTTATAAGTTGCACTACAAATAGTTGTAAATGTTGCTAATAATTTTTTTTGTCGCATCTTCTTTTTTTACATGGTAGATAAATTAAATGATTAGAATTTAGTTAATTCTATATATATATATATATATATATATTTATACTCCTACTCCATCTTTGTACTATAGCTTACAATTTCTTTTGCTATAATACTACTCGCTGCAAAATAGTTTTTGATCAATATTTTTATACTTCCATAACCAAAGTTGGTTTAGAGAAGATCTATTATATCTTTTAATTCTATCTTTAAAAGATAAAATCTTGTTGCACTATTTTATTGATATTAATAAAAAAATTTAAATATAAATAATATCATCTTATTAAATATATCTTTAGATATATCTTTTTTTAGATATAGATTCCAAACCATTAATAATAAGTCTTTTCTTTAAGTCTTGTAAGTTTATTTTAAAGGTTTCATATTTCACACGTTATTTTATTAATTTCTATTTTTAAAATTAAATATATCTTTTGGAGATTGAAAAATAAATATTTTTAATTATAAAATGATTATTTTTATCTTAGATGCTTATATTAGTCTTTAAATACTAACTTTATTTGTCTTTTTTATTGTAAGCAATGCCACAATCTCTTTAAATTCTTTTGATTTTTTGTTGTTCCTTCATCTCCTTTCTCATTATTAAGTAAAATTTCTAAATTCTCTTCTAATCTTTTATTAGCTATTTAAGAAAATATCTCAACCTTCTTTAATTTTGGTATTTTTTTTTTTTTTTTTTTTTTTTTTTAATAATCAAGAAAATATTCTTTTAAATTTTTTTAATAACTTTGTAGCTTAAAGATACTTATTTGTCTACTTGACCTACTTAAAGAATAAAATTTTAATAATCCTATAACTAGCTTTTAAAAAAGTACAATCTTTTTAGAGTATCACTTATCAACTTTTAAAGTATCAAATAAATAATCTTATATATATTTTTATTTTTGGTACAATAGATTGTTAAATAATTTAATCTTCTCATTCTTAGAATTATTCTTTAATTTTATCTCTTACATGTAGCATCTCAAATTTCTTAAATATTATTTTGCCTAAATTGATTGACTTTATCAACTACAACTTCCAATGTTTTGTTTGCCAATACCTCTTTTCAATTATTTCTTTCTTGTTCTTACATAAGAATATATAAAATATATTCTTAAGATGCATTTTTAATCTTTTAATCCAAGTAAATATCTTGTTCTTTAAAATCAATTCTACTTAAAATTCTACTTCATGCTCAATTTCAAGATCTTTTAAAAGCAATTCATCTTGAAATCCTCATTGAAACTTTATTCAAAGATCTTCTAAAAGCTTTAAATTCAATCTATTTTCCTTCTTTTGTTAAGAGTCAAATAAAAAAATAAATAATAATTCAACGATATTTTTTTTTAACTTTTTAAAATGTTATAGTATGAAATAGTTTGCTTGAAAATGCATTAGGCATTTAATTGTGGAAAGATTTCATTTAAGCATTGAAGTTCTTATAATCCAAAAAATTCATATTTTATTTTTAAATACTTATACTAAAATTATTAATCTTATTAGGATCTTAAATTCAATCAACCTTAATTTCTATCAATTTTTAATCCAAAGCTATAAAATCATATAAAATATAAAAATAATCCTAGATATACCTTATTAAATCTTAAAAAAAACCTTAAATACGTCTTATTAAAGTTTAATTAAACTCTTATTAAAATTTAAATAATTTTAATAAATTTTAAATAAATCTTGATAAAACAGTAAGAAATAAGAATAAATCTTAATCAATCTTTAATTAATTTTAAAACAAACTTCACTAGATTCTTTGTAGATTCTAAAAAAATATTAAAATTATCCTATGAAATTCTAATAAAATTCTTAAAAATCTTAATAAGATCTTAATCAATTCTAGATATATTTTAATTATAAAATTTAAAATTCTATAAATTTAAAATCCTACAAAAATTTTAAGTAAGTAAAAGCTTTATCATAAAAAAAATCATAAAAAAATTAAAATTTTCACTATCTCCAATCTAGTAATAATAATTTATAAAACAATTCTCTATTATCTTATTAATTAAATTCTTCTATTTTAATATTTTTTTAGCTACACTCTTATAGTTATGTTATATCACAATATTAAGTTAAAACCACCCCTTTCTACTTCAGGAGCCTTAAGCCTAGTTAACACATCCATAGTATAAGATTTCTAATATTTACAAGTTTTATATACAATTATTTGTGGCAAGTGTGGCTAGATCTAAGATGTTTAAATTTTAACAATACAATTGGTCTAATTTTATTTTATAATTAATAAGGTGCCCTAGCCAAGGACATATAAATTTTCTACTTTATCAATCATTAATATAAAGACAATATTAGATCTTAGATTTTTTCTGGAATTTATAGAATTATTATTTTTAAAACTGATATTGGTATAATTTTTATGTATAAAATAAGAAAATAAAAATAAATCCTTTTATAGCCTTTAGATATATAAAAATTTTAAAATTTCTAATTTTAAGTCAATAAATAACCTAATAAGAAGAAAGCCAACATCTTATGTTTAATTTAAAAAACTATCACTTAGAATAACTTGACATGATAAATTTAATAGAATATAATTTTAATATAAATAAAAAAATAAAAGAATGTAAATTAAAATTTTAAATTTTATTAAAAATGAATTTTAAAGAAATTAGAAGTAGTAGTAGCAAATAAATATAAAAAGAACATTGATAAAGAAGGATTTTGATTTTTTTCTATTAATAATAAATTTATTTATACTTTTTTAAAAATAATACTAGCAACTATAACTTCTTTGGAAAAAAATATTGTTATTTGATAATTTTAGTAATATCATTATTTTTAAAAATTAAAAGACAAGGATATTTAAAAAATTAACTTATAAATTTTATTAAATTTCTTAAATAAAATTTTAAATCAATAATAAAGCTGTAAGGTATTGTGTTTTATGAGTTGAAGATTAATTAAAAAATTAGATTGAAAAAAATTAAAATTCAATTAGATTAAGATCTTAGAATTTAGATTTTAATGATTATTGACGGTTTCTTTGATCTTAGAAAAAAATTACTCTGAATAAGAAAAAAATTTGTGATCTACTAGCTAATTTAGTTTGAAATATTTTTATAAAGTTTGAAGAAAATTAAATGATGAATAAAGAAATACAAATGTTGTTGGATTAATATCAAGGATGAAAAAAGAATATGGCTGATATCTTAGAAAATTATATTTTTTTTTTACTAATTAGTATATTGGATTTTTTTTAAATTTTTTTTACTTAATATTGACTAGAAAATTATAATATATTAAATTTTTCAAGTAAAATCAATGATTTAATTAATAATTATTGAGATTTTAAAATTTCTATAAGATTCTATTAAAATTAGCTTGGATTTGATTAGAATTTATATAAAATTTGGATTAAATATCTTTAATATTTTATTGGGATTTTTTAAAAAAATTAAGAATTTAATTAAAATTTGATTATGATTTTATTAGAATTTACTTAAAATTTGATTAAAATATCTTTAAAATTTGATTAAGATTTATTAGAGCTTATTTAAGATTTCATTAGGTATCACGGATATATATCTATTATAATTATTATCTAGGAAATATGAATAGGTAGAATTAGATAAAAGTAGGTTAATTTTATGATACTTTCTAGAGATGCTTCCTAAAAGCTTTCTAAATGTTGTTTTGATATGTTGTTTTACGCATGTTTATAGTTGATTGGTAGGTTAGAAACTTAGTCAACAAGCTATTCATGTACCACATGTGTTGGTAGTTTGCAGAATAAGCTAACTATGTGGCATCCATATAAGAAACTTGCCTTGCAAGTAAAGATACATGTCATGCAAAGTCAACACGTTTTTGGAGGTCCTATAGAATGTCACCACATAGATCTTAGGTAGATAGTATATATAGAGCCTTCTTTATTCTTATCAATTCTTTTTTTGTTTCTAGTCTAGTTTTAAGAATCTTTAGTTTTTTTTATCTTTTGGTAATAGCCATTCTAGTTTCTTTTTACTATACATACTTCTTTATTTTTATTTTTTGTTATTTTTTTTTTTACACAGATTTTTGAAGTTTATGTATCTATTTTTAATTTATGTCCTTGATAAATTAACCAGAGTGTACTTACAATATTAGAGCTTTGTCTTTTCTTGATTAAGAGTAAATTACCTCTTTCTCTTAATAAGACATAAGCATATTAGAAGTTGAGGATTATCCTCTTTTAAACTAATATTCTTTTTAGTATTTTCTTTATTCTCAAGTCCTCTCTTTTGCTTGGCATTATGATAGTTTTTATCTTTTCTTGAATGATAAGATCCAATATTAGATAATCTAGAGGCTTTTTTGGTAGAATTTCGTTCTATGTATAGAGAATATGATGTAATTTGTGTTACAACTAATAAGATCTAATCTTGCAACAAGGCAATTAATTAGTGACATCACATGATTCATAATTTTGATAACTAGTGATTGATGTTAAGTAGAATGATGTTACCTTTATCATCCAATTTTTTCATAAATTATAATATAAGTTAAAAAAATTGATATTCAACTTACCTAATCCTTAGACATTGAGCCAACTAATTGACTTTGTTGTGAAGGATGACAATTAATTTTTTGAGTCTAAATCTAAGAATTGCACAAGAAAACCTCCACATTATTATAATTCAATGTCAATACCAACAACTTCTCAATCTAAACATTTGAAAGTAAAAGACATACAAATTGATGTGGTACGTTTTAAACCTCTTACTAAACAAAAAAAGACTTGTTGTTGTCAAGAAAGGTTGTGTTTATATTGTAGAGAAGCTAAGCACACTACTCAATATTTTTGAAAGAAATGACGTAACTACAAAATGAAGAGTATAACTATCAAAGATAAAAAAAATGTTGAAAAATAAATTTGTCCAACTATAATAGGGACGGTGCAAATAGAATCTTGTACAAATGAAGGTCTTATCTTCTCTTCAGAATCTTCTTCTTGTTTTATAATAGATATGCATTTAGAACCTAATAATCACAAAGCCTATGCTTTAATAGATTTAGGAGCCTCGGTTTGTTTCTTAGATGAAGAATTTGTTAAAAGCCATAGAATATTGTTAATAAAAAAAATTAAATCTATACATATAGAGATCATAGATAGCCATTTGTTATCTTTTGAAGATATTATTCAAAAAATATTTCCTATGGATTTAGCAATAAATGGCTATAATAATTGCATAATTTTTAATATAATTAGGTCTTCTTTTAATTCGGTTATTTTAGATTTTATTGTGCCAAGAAAAGTATAATCCTCTAATAGATTGGATTTTTTATAAACTTAACTTTCTTCAAAGCATTATTAAGAGTTTTGTGGAAAGCCATGAGTCTAATGTAGCAAAACTCATATTCATAGGTGCAAAAGCTTTTTTGGATGCTACAAAAGAAAGGTCACATTTTTTTATTTATATTACATCAATTTTTAATGATAGAAAGACATCAAGTGGCATTTCAAGTCAATATTAAGATTTTTGAGATATTTTTGAGAAGAAGAATACAAATATTCTCCTAGAGAATTGCCCATATGATTCCTCAATCGACATTAAAGAAGAAAATCAACCACCATTTGGTCTAATTTATAGTTTATCACAAAATGAGTTGATTGAATTCAAGAAGTACATTGACAAGAACTTGACCAAGAATCTCATACACCCTCTGCTACAGTTCTTATTTTATTTGTGAAGAAAAAAGATGGATCACTACAAATGTGCATATATTATTAAAGAATCAATAAGTTTACTATCAAGAATAGGTATCCATTACCCTTGATATGTGGACTTTTTGGTCAATTAAATCAAGTTAAAATCTATTGAAAAATAAATCTATGAAGAGTGTATAACTTGGTTTTCATAAGGAAAAGAGATAAATAAAAGATTACATTTTGAATAAGATATAGACACTTTGAATATAATGTCATGCTTTTTGGATTCACCAATGCACCAGCTATGTTTCAATATCTTATGAATGATATTTTTTATGAGTTTTTAGATGATTTTGTTGTCTATTATTTAGACAACATTTTAATTCATTCTAAGAATACAAAAGAATATGAAGTTTATATTTGTCATGTATTACAAAAACTTAGAAATAAAAGATTATATACGAAGTTAGAAAAGTATGTATTTCACACTACTCAAGTTGAATTTTTAAGATATATCATTTCCAACAAAAAACTTATGATAGATTTGAAGAAGGTTCAAACTATTATAGATTAGAAGATTCTAAGAATGGTAAGAGATGTGCAATACTTTTTGGACTTTGTCAATTACTATTGAATCTTCATCAAGAATTTTTCTCAAGTTTTGGCTCTTCTTATATGTCTTACATGCAAAGAAAAACTTGATTGGAGAAAAGAAGCTCAAGCATCTTTTGAAGCCTTAAAGTTGACAATAATTTTGTGACTAATCTTATATCTTGTCAACTTTTTGAAGGCATTTTATATTAAAAAAATATGCATCAAATTTTGCTATGAATGTTGTTTTGTCACAAATAGGAGAAGATTAAAAGCTCTATCTAATAGCTTTCTATTCCAAGAAATTCTCAATAGCTAAGATTAACTATGAGATCTACAAAAAATAACTTCTTGTAATTGTGGATTCTTTTCAAGAATGGCATCATTATTCAGAAGGCGCTTCTAGTTCAATCACCATTGTCGTGATCTAATACAACTATATAGTGAAATTATAATCAAAATTAAATTTTTAATTAATATTTAATTATCTTGATTCAATAATAATTCAAGGTATCTAAAAATAGCTTTTATAAAAGCCTCTTAATTTATTTTCTTATCTTAATAATTAGTAGATTAAACATTACTTAGTAATTTTACCTTCTAGGCTGTAGAGACTCTTTTATTACCTTAAAAAGACCATAAATTGATAAAATCAGGTTAGAAGAGATAAATAATTAATATAGTTGATACTAAAATTAAGTTGAGGATAGGTTTGGGCTAAAAAATCTTTAGGATAGATTAGATTGATACCTTAGGGTTGACCATTTGTGAAACAATGTCAAAATTAGACCTTTGGCCACTAAAACTACCACCTAGGGCAAAATAGGGATCCATTTGAAGATAAGAGATTAGAATTTGAGAGCTTGGTTGGAGCTAGTTCCAAAGACATAAGGCTAATTTTGATAGGATTTTTTGAAATTTAGCAATTGTTGTTGAAAGTTAAGGTTTGTATTGGCAACTTGGGATTTATGCAATAAAATTAGGGCTAGCATTCTTAGCTAGTTCGTAAAATTGGTGTTACATCTACATTTCAAATTTTGAAAATGCTTGGTTAATTAGGTTTTCTAAATATATATAAAATTTTATAATAATCCAATTATAAAATTGAAAGATATCTAGATTTTGATACAAAAACATGTTGGAAGTTGGTAATTTGAGATTAGATAGGGTTTCTATGATATCTAGAGATCTACTAGTTAGATCAAGGTAAAATTTTGCATGGTATTAGAGGACTTAAAGATCAAGCTATAAATTAATTTTAAATTTAAGTTAAAAATTAGAAAAGAAAAAACCACTACTGGAAATTTTGCATCACCTTTTAAGTTGGTAGCAAAGTGATATTAGTATATTTTTTTGAGATTTTCTCACATTTTGTAAATTGAATTGGGCTTAAATTTCTTGAGCATATAGACAAAGTATATTGCCAATTGTATTCAAAATTTCACATCAAGTAGATAGTCAAAGTAGAAGTTACAACTTGTCAAAGCTCACTAATAAAGGTTAGGATTTACAAGAAAAATCTAAATTGCTTAAATATGAAAGTAACAAGATAATTGGAGTGTATTTATGATTGAGGCTACTAAGAAGAGTATTTTTTAGCACTTTTGAATTGAAATTTGGATTATATTCTTTTTGTATGGATAAAATCTATTAAGATTTCTTAGATACTTGTGGAATATTTTACCTTCTATAACTAGATGCTCAATGCATTTTCTAACAAGACAACACGTAATATGACACTATATATATAAATCACAAGAACTTTGAGTATTTCATGTCAACACATATTTTGAATCATTGCAAGGCTCGTTGGAGCATATCTTTATTAAGATTCAAATTTTATATCACTTATTGGCTTGAAAAACAACAAGGTTTGACAAATATCCTTTTTAGTTGTTCTTATCTTTTACCAAAAGAAGGAGATGGAGCTTTTGATCAATAAAGAATAATTTTATTTAAACCAAAATAATTTCATCTTTAAGCAATGAAATCAATATTGACTGATGATTCAATTTTTTTCTAGAAAATTCAATTCAATATGTCCTCTGATTCTCTTGTTCATGGTATCAAGAATACTTCTTCTAAGTCTTATAATACTTCCAAGTTCAAATTCAATAATAACCTATTTTATTTTGAATGGCACTTATATGTTTTAGAAAGAGAAGCATGTTTATATGTTCTTTGAGCATGTTATGACTTTCCAGGAATAAGGCATTTAGATACAACAAGACTTTAAAGCTAATATCGACAAATTTTTGATGGTTACAAATGTGAAAGGTTGTAAAAGACTTTTTTCAATCATATAACATTTATTCAAGGTCAAAAATTCCTTGTCATCAACCTTATGGACTTTTTTAGCTATTACCTATTCTAGAACAACCATGGTCTTCTATTTCTATGGATTTTATTATAGATCTTTTAATCTTAGGTTTATATAATTCTATATTTTTTATAATAGATTGTTTTATTAAAATAACACATTTTATATTATGCACAAAATCTATCATAGGAGAAGAAATTGCCAAGCTTTTCTTTGATAATATCTATTGATATGATGGATTGTCAAAACATATTATATTGGATAGGAAGACTCAATTTATATCAAGATTTGAAGAACCTTGTTTAAAATTCTAAAGGTAGACATAAAGCTTTCTTTGGCCTTTCATCTTCAAACTGATACACAAACAGAGCACTTATGATAATATGATGTATTCTTCTACATAATATACACCTTTCTTTATAAATTACGGTTATCATTTATGACTTGATACTTTTGACTTTTTAAAAATTAATAATCTTGTGGTAAAGGATTTGGCAAATCATTTGTCAGAGTTACATACAACAATGAAGGTGCAATCAAACAAAGCTCAAAAACAACAATAGAGCAATATAGATACCTATTGAAAGAAACAACCACAATTTAACATAGGTGAGAAGGTATGATTACTTCATCGTAATATCAAGACTATTCATCTTTGTAATAAGTAGGACTACCTATCAAGGACATAAACTTTGAAGAAAGAAAATCCTCAATACACTCTTGTATCACTAAAAGGAACTAAAAAGTCATTCAAAGATGATATAATATTGAACTAGAATGGTTATTGCCAAAAACAAGAAGACAAGAAAGTCTTGAAACAAGAATAAGGACTAGAAAGGCATTGACAAGAATGAAGAAGGCTTCAATCTTGCTTCCATATATACTCTCAACTAAGAGCTATATGGCAATGTCCTATAGGACCTCCAAAATATGTTGACTTTGCTAGCTACATGTCTTAACTTGCAAGGCAAGTAATCTATGTATGTGGGACATAATAAACTTGTTCTACAAGCTATCAACATGTGGTTAACTTATTGGAAAATTTTTTATCCTATAAATACATCTAAAGTCAAAACCACATCTATCAAGCTTCTAAAAAGCTTCTCTAGAAGACTTTATAAAATTAATCTAGTTTTATCTACTTCTATTTAATCATATAAGTAACTATTGGAATAAATGTATATGTTCGTTGTCATATTACATGAAATTTGACTTAAGAATGTACTAAATACTTGATTGTAGAAAATAAAAGGAAAATTGCAACAACAAGTCTTAACAACTCTAATAGATTCTTAAACAAATTATAATTAAATATTAACAAATATAATCAAATATCAATCAAATTCAATTAAAATTTCAAAATAATTATATAAGAAATATAAATAATTTTTAGAAATATTTTTAAGAAATCATAAAAAATAACATAGAAATTCAAAATATATATATATATATATATATATATATATATATATTAAAATAAAAATCTTAATAAAATATTAAAATAAAAACATTAATTAAATTTTGGTCAAATCTTGGTCAAATCTAGGTCAAATCTTAGAAAAAACTTAGTCAAATCTTAATCAAATCCTAAATGACCTCAATCAAATCCTAGACAAATCCTAATCAAATTCCAAACAAATTCTAATCAAATCCTAATCAAATTCTAAATAAGTTCCAACCAAATCGTAAACAAATCCTAAAAAAATCCTAATTAAATCTTAATCAAATCCTAAATAAGCCCCAATCAAATCCTAAATAAATCCTAGATAAACCTTCGTCAAATTGTAATCAAATTGTAATCAAATCTTAATCAAATTCTAATCTAAACCAAATCCTAAACCAAATCCTAAATTCTAACAAAATCTTTATCAAATTCTAAATCAAATCCTAAATCCTAACCAAATCCTAACCTAAACCAAATCCTAAATCAAACCATAAATCCTAACCAAACCAAATCCTAAACCAAACCCTGAATAAACCCTAATCTAAACCAAATCCTAAATAATCCCAAGTAATTCCTACAACAGATTTAAACCTCAATAACTAATGACTAAAATATTGATTTTAATTCAAATTTTGTACATCTCTAAATAATTAAGTTGAAAACAACTAAAATATTTTTGAAGAAGATCAAACTCACTAAAAAGAAGATTGATCCTAAAATCTACTCAAGTATTGGCCGCTCTCCTATTCCAATCTAAATAATAAATTTTTAGTACTAAAATCTCCCTTTTCAAACCATTTAATTATTTTTAAATTTTAATTATGTGTATCAAATCAAATCTATTATCCATGTACACAAATTTTACTCTAATCCAACTAGTAAATTGCAAGAAATCTTAAATCCTCACCAAACCTAAAATTCTACTTTCTGAGACTCTAATGCACTTAAAACTCAATAATCCTCAATTTAGCCTTTTGATCAAGTTTAAACTTATAGTATATATTAAACACATATGTATCCACAAACTCTTAAAATTTTAACTTTAGATCTATTACCAAACTTACAAAATTCTCTAAAATGTATCATCCATTTTATTTTACAAATCAAGAGTAATCCGAAACAAACCCTAACTTTGTAAAGCTCTTACAAAGTCAATACACACTTAAATGACTTCAAATCAATACTCAAAGAAATTTCATCAAGTCATCTCTTAGATCTTATTTTTCAATCTTCCAAAGAATCCCCAAATCGTCATTGACGCTTGATTTTGTACCTCAAGGTCTGATTTCAACCCTGGTTGATAATTGGTCCTCTTCAGGTATCAACTCTTGGATTTCAAAGGTAATTTTTGCCATAAACTACTCTTTACTTCTTTTTAAAGATGTTTATATCATTTATTTTTCTAATCTACTTTATACTACCTTATTTATGGTCCTACAAAGTAAATAGAAGTCACTTTTTTAAAAAAGTAATATTACTACTAAAAATTTTACTACCTTCCTATTTTTATCCATATTTTTCTACTTTTTCTTTCAACTTGGCTCTTCTATAATAAGATCCATATTATCATCTTTTACCATATAGTCATATTACAATAAGACACTATAACATTACTCCTCTTTTTAGGGACGAGTTTCATGAAGAGCGATCATCATCTTTTATTGATCTTTGCAATTTTTCATCTTAGTTTTGATGGATGTCATCTTTGTAATTTTTCATCTTAGTTCTTGAGCTTCCTTTAATTATATCTTTATTGTTGCATATAGCTCTGACAAACGATTTACTAAATCTTCTGCCACAAGATTATCAACTTTTGAAAAGTCAAAAGTATCAAGTCATAGATGATAACCATAATTGACAAAAAAAGGTATTTATTGAGTAGAAGAATGTACTAAATTATTGTATGAAAACTTTGTCAATGGCAAAAGAGTTTTCCAATCATCTTGATGATAGTTGATGATACATCTTAAATACTACTCCAAAACTTGATTCACCCGTTCTACTTGCCCATCAGTTTGAGGATGAAAAGCCAAAGAAAGCTTTATATCTACCTTTAAAATCTTAAATATGGTTCTCTAGAATCTTGATACAAATTAAGTCCCCTTATTTAATATAATATCCTTTGGCAATCCATGATAGCAATAGATATTGTCAATAAAAAACTTAATTATTACTTCACTTAAAATAGATTTTATAAATAATATAAAATATTTCATTTTGGTGAAGCAATCTATGATTATAAATATAAAGTCATATGAACTTAAACTTATAAGATTTGTAATAAAATCCATAGAAATGAAAGACCATAGTTGATCTTGTTTAGGCAATGGTTGAAAAAGTCTATAGAACCTGAAAGAAGTGTACCAATGAATCTAACTTGTAATCTTGGAGTTTGATAGCTTTGAGATTGAAGTTCAATCACAAGTTTTACTTGATTAATAAATCCTTGAAATTTGGATCTTCTACCATTAAACTTCTTGGACAAGATAACTCTTAGTTTTCTAACACTTGAAGGATGTTCTATCATGGGTAGAGGGACATGATTTGGTATAAATATTGAAGTAGCTTTAATCATGTCTATATTCTCATTTCCTCTCATTCTTCTTGATCCTTGTGGTAGTAAGCTAAGTTGATGCATTGCAAGTATCAACTCCCTCAATTGTTCTTGCATTTGTGCCATTGTATTCTTCATTTCAATAAATTATGCCATAATAACTCTAAGAAAAATATCTAATACTATTTAAGACAATTAGAAAAAAGGGCTTGAAGACAAAGAAAATACTAAGAATAATATCAGTTTAAAAGAGGATTATCCACAACTTTTGATAGGCTTATGTCTTCTTATTAAAAAAGGATAATCCACTCTTAATCAAGATAAGACAAAGCTCTGATATTGTAAGTGTATTCTTGTCAGTTTGTCAAGGACATAAACTAAAAGATGATGCATAAACCAATGAAATCTAAATCAAAGAAAAAATGACAAAATAAAAATAAAGAAGTACATATATTAAAAAAAAATTAGAACGGCTTATTGCCAAAAGACAAGAAAACTTGAGATTCTTGAACCTAGACTAGAAGCAAGAAAAGAATTGACAAAAGTAAAGAGGGCTTCATTCTTGTTTCTATATATACTATCTAACTAGAGGCTACATAGTAATGTTCTGTAGGATCTCTAATATGTGTTGACTTTATATGACACATGCCTCAACTTACAAGATAAGTTTTTTTATATGTTTTTAATATAGTTAGCTTGTTCTTCAAGCTACCAACATGTATGGCATATGATTAACTTGTTGACCAAGTTTTTAACCTAAAAATAAATAATAGATACCTATAAAATCAAAGCAATGTCTACGAAGCTTCTAAGAACCTGTTTTAGAAGATATTATAGAATTAACTTACTTTTACCTACTTCTATCTACTTCTACCTATTTATATAGATAATTACTAGCTGACATGTGTATGTTCGTGACATCAATCCATTTTTCACAACATATAAGCAAATATAAGCATTATATCTCAAGATTCCAATATATACTATCTTGAATATTAATAAAAGATATCTAAAAAAAGTTCAAGAAAGATACTTGGATCAAGCAATAATATGAAGAGCACAACAAAGAACCTAAACAAAAAAAATCTTATGGCAATGTTAATATCAATACTATCTTTGTCAACTTATTATACCACAATCCTTGAGAAACAACCTAAAAAGTGGTAATTTGTGCCACCTAATTATAATAGAAAATTCTAAGATAAATACTACATGAGTTGATAATACTTGATAGAAAATAAAACACAATGTTCTAGCTTTGCAAAGACCTTACCTAGACTACAATCCAAGAATATTACAACCTCAACATAATATTACAAATACAAGTTGATCAATTGAATCAATATGTAGTCAAGTTGCACAATGTCCTTTAGGTATCCACAAGTATTTAAGACATAGATGATGCATAGTGCAAAGTAGAAAGCATGCAATTTCAACTTTAAAAAAATAATTGTGTTATACTCTAATAAATAGGTGGCACAAATTGCCACTTTTTATACTAAATATGTAAGTGAATTAATTTGGTGATTCACATAACTTGTCTTCTATAGTAGTGCAATCATATCTAAGAAAAAAATAAACTAAGAGTAGTGGATATGCAACTTAGGATATAATTTCTTGAGATGGATTTCTAAAATAAATATATTTTTTTTAAGGTATCCAAGATTAGAAGAAGATCTAAGAATGGAAATTTTATTGTTGTTGATTTTTTAATTAAATAAAAAGCTAAAAAATGATGGTTGATTCAAACCTATTCAAGAGAAAAATTTAAAAAATACTTTTTTTTCGTAGTCCTCATAAAATATATATATATATATATATATATATATATATAATGTCAAAGGAATAGGAAAAAAAAAAAAAAAAAAAAAAAAGAAAATGATCCCTCTCTCTCATCTTTTTTGTAGTGCGGTAGCTCCGCATTTCCTACAAGCTGCGGCTAGAGCAAGTTTTCTGCACTTTTATTTTTTGGTTTGATTTATGGTGTCGTCAACGGAGATGGAGCATGGATTCTTCCATTCTCTGGTTGTGGCTGGTTAGTTATTCCTTCCGTGCAGAGGTGCTACTAGATGGGCTTCAGCGGTTGGTCGAATTCAGCGACAGCCGGGTTACTGATTCCCTCTGGCGGTTTGCAGTGGTGCTATGATCTGGTCATTAGAGCGTTCGATTGGAGCTGTTGGTGGTGACCCTCTGTTCATGTAGGCGTGTTCCCTTCGTTGTTCTTTATGTTTCGTGGAAGCCGGCATGGGAGTTGCTAGCTCTTGGGTGCTGGCATCGACAATCTCTTTTTTGTTCCTTTTTTTTTTTAGTTCTGATCTTTTTAAGCATTGTGGCATGCGGCAGTTGTTACTGCGATTGTCGTCAAGCCTTTTGAGTTGGTGTTTGTGCGGTCTTTGTGACTATTGCCGCCAACTAAAACAAGAAAACCTTATATGGAAAATCACAATACTCTATGATTGTAGTAGAATATGAAGATTCCAGTGAAAAAAAACTCTAGCGAATGAGTACACCAACAGTGCTGCTTTAGTGATAGTAGGATTTAAGGGAGAGTTACAATGGCATCAATAAAGAGAGGAAAATTCAAGTCCAGGCAAGCCAGGCGCCAGCAAAACAAACAAGCCAGGCGCCAGCAAAACAAACAAGCCAGGCGACAGTTGGATAATCTTGTATCAGAGTCTGCACCGACTTGAAATTTCTTTGTTGCATGCTTCAGGGACTCGCAATTTCCGCCTTTTGCGCTGCGAGGTTGAATGTGGAGCAAGGCGACAGCGTTGGATTTTTAAAATATATGTATATAAATAAGAAATAAGAAATAAAATAGAATAATAGTAGTAATAAAATTTTAAGTGCATGGAATTTTTTGAGTGACTTATTATTATAAGTGTGAATTAGTAGTAGAGATTTTGTTTAGCTACTTGGAGTGATTTAAGGAGGTTTAAGAGTGATTTAATCTAGATTGAACAAGAGCTATAATTTTTAAAATTTACATAATTACTTTACTTATTGTGAACTAGAATAAACTTCCAAGTAGTGGAGGTTTATTTTAGCTTACAAGTTATAAGACCTAGGATGAACTTTAAGTGATAAAGAAAAAATAAGGGACCTTCTAGGCATTGAAAAATACCACCCAAACTTAAATTAAAGAATTATTAGTAAACAACACCATACTACGAGAGATGCAAGTAGCATCCAAATTTGCAATCAATGAACTACATATGTAGTTTAAAAGTATGACACATAGAATGAACATTGCAGGTAGAGAAAATAAACCTATACAAGTAAAGCAAGCTCAAGACAAATTTATTTCATTTCTGGCCAATCTAGCATTAACAAAAAAAACATCTTGTATTTGATACACCCTCAATGATTCAGATAGCTCCACATCTTGAACAAACTCACAAAGGTGTAAATTTGCTTTGTGTATCTTCTAAAAGAATGGTCAATTTCAAAGACCAATTACAAGTCTTGGATACTACATATGACCATAATTTTGACATATTCGAAGCTTACGGCTTTCAATCAATGTTACTAATGTGATACAAGCAACAACTTATGGCTTTGGCCATTGAACACAAGCTCAACAATAAAGACACACATAATAGCAACTCAGATAGTGAAACCAAAGATGTGTTGGAAGCAATATGCATAATCTTAAAATATTTTACAAAACATCTGTACTTTTAGGAATGATATGTCATATACACCAACTTAGTAGATTATTTATTTTGTAAAAATAAACAACTAAATTAATTTCTAATATCTATCTATATGCATTGAAAATCCACAACAAACATCATTGTATATATAAGAGATTTGTTGTGGCAATATAAAAATTATAATATAGATAGAAACCACTTTGCAGTATTCAACTCTATTCTTGCAAAATTATGCCAAAGATTTTTTTGTATTACAAATATCCTAAGGACATAATGTAAGATACCTTGGGAAGTGAAATATTATCTATATAAGATAACCACATCTACCCGTAAAGGTGTTACTTGTCAAAAGAGCTTATATTTGCCCGTGGATAATACCAATCAAAGTACCTTGACAACACAATATCAAAAGAATAATAAAGAAGGAGATAAGATATTATTACAAGGCCACAAAATTAATAAAGATATAGTAAAATAAAAAGGCATTTGAAGTACTTGCTGATAATCCCGAAAGCTCAAAAAAAAAATGCATAAGTTCTATATAGATTATAGCATCTTAAAAATAGTTAAGAAGATAAGACTAAGATCTTATAACCTTTCTAGGACATCCTGTATATCACTTGTGAGCCTTTGTGAAATTGAAATCTTTGACCATCTGATTAAATTCCTCTTCAAATAAATTCCAATTGTATAATTTTTTTTATTTTTTATTTTTATCTTTAGATTATCATAATTTTTTAATAGAATTATTATTATTTTATTAGAAATAAAAAAGAAATACTCATTAAAATATCTATTTTTTTAATTCTTATCAATTTATCAAGTAAAAATCTATTGAAAAAACTATATTTAGTTTTCAAAGTGTATATATTTTTTCTTATTTTTTCATTTCTTTTTTTTCTTTTTTTCTTTTTTTATTTTTTTCTTTTTTTCTTTTTTTATTTTTTTCTTTTTTTCTTTTTTATTAATTGATTGTGATTTTTAATTTTATATTTGATATATTTACCAGGAAGTAGTGCTTTTAATTTTGTATATAGATATGAATTTTATTTTTTTCTTAATCTTCTATCTTTGATCTTTAGTATGAGTGAAAATTCAAGTGTTTTTTAATAATCGTAACTCTTCCTTTTATTTCTTGTTTAATATAATTTTATTTATTTTTTATTTATCTTTTTTTATATATTTAATTTTGATTTTTTTGTATGCTCTGAAAAATTCTATCTTTTATTCTATCAAAAATGTTTTGGTTAATATATTGTTTGAATGTATTCATAATATTAATTTGGTGTAATTCTTTTATAATGAATATTTTTTCAAATGAACCTATTTGATGTTTGTATTTGATTTCAAACACAGCATATTTGATAAGGATCCTTTATTTAGCTTCCAACTCCAATATAGGACTTTGGGTCTTTATACCAAACATTTATATTTGGACTTTATGGCTTCAAGAAAATGGCATGGTTTTTCAAGACACATCATAGTCACAAGGCATATAAATTATGGTGAGTGGGAATCCAAAGGAAAACATTGAATGTCCCTCACAAGGAATGGCTGTTAGTTGATAATATTGGATTGGCTAATATATACTCTTTCCCAGAGTACGTCCTGAACTCCTCACCTCCGAATACTGATCTAGTCCAACTGTATGCTAGCCATCAGAATTCACTTAGTCGCTTCTATTTTGAAACACAGACCCAGCTGTGATAGCCTGTATCTCATTACTTCAATAAAAAATGAGACAAACCTCTTATGTTTCAAATAAAGAAAAAAGAAGAGAGGAAAACAAACTGCCTCTATTTGCGGCTATTTGTAGTGTGATCATGAAAGTGTGCAACACAGTGTTTCTATAAAACCTCCATCCAGTTGCAAGACTGCGAGGGGATGATGACTATGGAGACCACCCAGATGTTAATATTCGGTGGTGAACTTCTGGGTTCCATTCCATCAGACATGTGCTGGATGTGAGTCTTAATATCACCCACTGTCAAGACTAGTTACAACGCCTGAACAGGATTCATCGTTGGTTTCGGTGGACTCATGTGGCTTCAGAAAATTGCTGCAACTACCAAATTGAGAGAACACATACAACAGAAAAGTCTTCAAGACGTTACAGTCAACATATGGGAATTCCAGTCCGTGGGTGGTGGTGGGCGGTGCCTAGACATGGCGAATCCTACGTAACAACTGCGACCTAGTACTGGTCTGCAGGGAGGCTTCAATCCATGGATGAAATTGGATATTATACTTGTCTTAATGCTCTGAACAGAAGCTCGATTCTTCCCTGCTGAAATGCTGCAAAGCTGGGTGTGCACTAGAGACCTGATCCAATTTATTCATACCAAAATTTACATGGTCAAGCCGTACCCTTCCACATTCAAAATCTCTCAACTCTTTCCCATATTTCTTCAATTTCTACAAATTCGTGCACAAATAGTCCCTCTCATATTGCTTTACAAAAACACTCTCGATGCCCTCTGCACAATGTAATAAACACGAAGTGGTTGGGTACTTCGAATTTTGAATGGAATTTTTCAATTTTTTTTTTTTTTTTTGAAATTGTGGGGCACTATCTAACGCTTTCAAAAGGGATGGGATAGTGACAAATGCGATCTACTAAACTGCCCTGTAAGATCCAGGGTTGATCTATCTGGCCTAACATCTACGCTGGAGGTGGCGAGTCCGAGAGACAAAGGCTCATAGGACACCTCTGAACCAATTGCACCGTGAGTTGTCTTATGAAGCTCAGAGATGAATGTCGAACCCGTCTTCAGATATTCACCCTCACTCATGGCCATCAACAAATCGTGTGCCAGATCCTCGGCAGATTGGCATTGCCCAGCAACGTCAGTATCACCTGCTAAAAGTAGATCAGATGGAGATTGCCTACTCCCAAGTTCCTCGTTTCCCAACACCTGCGAATTCAAGAGACTAATTAATATCTCAGACTTTGCAGGTGGGTTGCTACTCTGATTCTTTTCAGCTAGACCCATATTAATTTTAGGGAACAAGAATGAAACGAACCCAAACAATATAATCAGCTTGTAAATCTGGTAGTTCATGTGAAGGACTTGATTCTATAAAAGTTGAAAATGCAATCACAATTTGAATGCATATATTCTACACTAGACGGGGAAAACGTACCCCAAATTCTCCTGACTTCGCGACCTCCAAAAGCTTCAAAATCTTAAAAAGATTTGGGTATACTTCTTCGGAGAGTTCAGGTGTCGGGTCAGCTGCACTGGTCAGTTCGTGTTGCTTGTCTGGTGAGGACAAAGATGCACAACTGATAGTATGATTGACACGTCCAAATGAGTCCAATGTGGACGCTGCTATGAAATTATGCCCTGCGGAGTTCTGCTTTGAAAGGGCAGTACGACTCTTTATAATTTTCATGAAATTGATGAGCTGGCCAGCTTCCTTCATCCATGAACCTTGCACTCTAGGCTCCAAATTCCAAACCCTAGGATCGGGATCAGAGGTTGAATCATAATGCACGCCGCCTCGTCGGAGACCTGATTCAAAGAGCAAGTATTAAAAGCACCGAAGGGAAATGAGAAGTCATTTACTCTCTGCCAGACTCATGTGTTCAATTGGTTATCAGGATATATCGAGTGTCCCTTATTATACACTGAAGACGTGCCATGTCAAAGCAGTGATTCATTACAGTAAGACGCAAAAATATCACCAATCAGGGGTCATGGTCCAAAAACTAAAGAAAAATTCAGCACTACACTTACCAGATGAAGAGTCGTACTTCATTCCACATTTTGAACATCGATACATCTGCATACCAATCGAAGAGCAACAATCCATTGTCAAAAGTTGTATGATCCCAGCTATGACAGTACTTATTCATTTGTTCTTCCCAGATGCTTCAAAGTTCTCAGGACGAACCGATAAAGACAATGCAAATCTTTGTCTAACACCCAACTACAAAAAGAAATAAATTCCCTACACATTAGAAGTGCCAATGGTCTAGCGATTTGGAACAATGTATCACCTGAAGGTGGCTCTTCACTTGCGCAAGTTTCAGGCCTGATATATTCATTTCCCGCAAAATAGCTTTAGGAGTGGCTTCTGCAAAATAACCAGCACAAAATTGGTCAGTACTTCTGATCACTCTACGAAGTGATCAGCTCTACGAGTGATCAGACAGTGTGGCATGTTTCAATATCCAAACAACAAGTCAAAATAAGACTAGCGCTAAAGGTGTTTTCATCGAAAAAGAAAAAAATCAACAACTAATTCATCAATAAAATCTGCGAAATGCTTAATGATAAACTACGAGTCGACATGATAATTCTATACTAATTCTGCAGAGTTAGTACAGAGCACAAAGAGGAACTGAACTGAGAATGTTCTCACTTTGAGGGCCACCAAGCTGCTCAATTGCCCAGACGAAGCAGCGATGAAGATCTTCAGACCACTTCAGACGAGGTGCTCCTGATTGGATGTAGCGTCGAGTCCTTCCGTCTGCACTTCGCCGTGAGCCTTGTGGCCGAGAGGCGGTTTCACAGTTGGCAGTGTTCTGGATGATGTTGTTGCTCACATTTGATCCTCCAGGCATGCCGTCTGCGGATGAGGTTTTTCTTCTACTTGGTGATCCACACTCCCAGAATCCGCCGTCATATGGTTCGTAAAAGGAAGACATGATTCGTAGAAGTAGGACACTGGTCCTTCAAACGGAAGGGGTTTAGCCAGGGTTTATGAGGCGTTTTAGGAGGGTGTCGAGAATAATCGACAAACTGACCTTGAGATGCTACAATCTTGTTGCTCCTTTATGTGACTTGTGACATGCATAACAGAAGTTGATCTTCATGAGGCTCCAAGCTTCCCAAGATAAAATGCAGTGGATATGCACAAAGACTGCCGATGGTTGAAATTTTCGGCGACTTCATTCGCGTCCTCCCAAATCTGATCATCTAGATTAAAACCAAATCGATCAACCTTCCGAATAGCAAGCGATGGGATGAAACTACGAAAACGCAAGAACTGCTCAGACATCCCATTTGGAGAATAAATTGCGCCACTGTCATGAAACTAGGATATGTGGCTTGTCAAACACTCTAGTTTTGTCGGTGGACTCTAGACCGACTCTAGATTGACCAATTAAACTCCACCTAAACCATAACATATTATCTCGAATAAAAGCAAACGTAAAACGAAAAAATTAAACTTTTGATTTGACATATAGAAAATTATCTATGAAACTGTGATCACATCATAGATTTATAGTAAGTTTCAAAATTTTCATCTCCAAAAATAGGAACTCCAGATGAAAAATTTAAAGAAAAATAGTCTATGGCTCAGTGATCTTCGACGTGTCGACCAGGATCCACGGCCTCTATGGAATGACTTCGTCTACACGACAACTGTTTTCAAAACTTGTTTCTCAAGCTTCTCGAAGGACCCCGACAAAAAAGTTCAATCATGTCCATTCGGGAAGCAATTTAGTCCTTTTCCTCTGCAAATTACGAGAGCTGTAAGTTATTCCTGTCAGCGAGTATGGATCCAAGAATTGAGGTTTTTACAAGGAGACAAGCACTTGAGCACCAAGCAAACTTCGTCTGGTACGATGTGGTAACCGACATGGAGGGAATGATCTCTTGCACGGATTACCCTCTACCTGATCTAATTCCCCGCTAATTCCAGCTTAAGAATCATAGTCCAAGCTGTAGACACTAGACAGTAGTGCAGACACCAGACAGCAGATGATGCCAAGCCCAACTGGCTTAAGTAAGACATGTCTGCCAAATCTTTCCCGCACAATAAATCAATGCAGACAACGAATAAAAAGTGTGAGGTAGCACTTGACAGTGTCGCTAGTCCACGGAAACATGATCGAACCTTGGGTCTATGTATGTTTGATTAATAGGGAGACAGATTCCGTAAATTTTTGTGTGACAGGTCCCGTTTCAAGCACAATCTATCAGCGGTGTGGCTCTCTGCTATCAATACTGGTAAAGGACATCACAGTAATGAAGATTAGGAAGAACAGGACAAGCGCCATTCCATAGTCACTAAACAGATGACTCATGATTTATCGATGAAGTTCGTAGCAGGTACAATTTCTAAGGTACCATGATCATTCCAGGTTCCAACCTGACTCTTTCAACACTGCTGTGACTTGCGCGAAACTCTGATGTTGACGGTGGCTAAAACAGATTTCAGATACCCTGAGGTGCGTAAATGAATCGAAATAGATAAAACAAAACATGTATCAGCATATCGCTGCATACAGAGATAATCGAAGAAGTGCCTAGACCAGGAGTACTTGCTCACAACACACTCGTCACAGTAACCAGGATGCTTTGAGAAGTCCGAGTCACTACTAGTGGATAAATTCCGACCGAGTTTTCAATTTCGTTGGCGTGACACAGCAAAGTAGGCACAACAGTCATTAAAAAATAATCTCGCATTGTTCTTAATCATATCATGTCTCAAACGTCTGAGGCGAATCTCTACGGCACCTGATATCAGAGTTCGAAATTTCCATTAGGGGTTGACGACACAGTAGCACCGAGAAAGAAGAAGAAAATGTGTAGCACACAAATATCCACTTTTATCAATTCCTATCAACAAACACTATTCCCCCTAAACTATCAGTTCCCACAATTCCAAGTTCGAGTGTCAAAATCTATAGGTACTGTAGTTATGTCGTACCAATAATTGAACACAACTGCAAGTCGGGCAACAAGAACCAGCTTCACCTTCTAGCATTGTAGATCACAACTAAAGGCACCCTGAAATCCCACCTGGAAGCACCATTCTGAGCCTGATTCTCTAGAACATGTGCCCATCATAACATGGACTACTGCTGCATCAGCTGAATGGGTTCCTTGCTGCGTTCTGAAATCGAACATCAGCAGCACAAGAAGCGGAATTAGAGGGACGTAAGTAAGTAAGTAAGGATCACTTGTAGCCAGTGAGCAGAGCAGATCAGAGCTGGGTAGAGCTGGATAGAGCTGAGACGGGAGAGCATCATCGCTGCTGCTGCTGCTGCATCGTCGTGGTCGGTGACCATTCCTGGCTGGCTACCGACTCCCCTCCATTGGTCGGCGACTATGATTCTGAGGTGCCAACCCCTTCTTCGACTGAGTCCGCGCGATGACAGATGGATGACCTATTTCCACAGTCATTCATTCATTCATTCATTTAGTGGCTTCCGTTGTCTGTTTCTCGTCAAGAGTCTCGGATGATGAGGATGAACAGTGGTGGTGGTGCAGCTTCATCCGTCGTGAGGCCCATGAACGAGTCTTTTCCATTTCACTTGACATGTGAGGTTATTTACATGTGGCCATTGGGTTTGCTGAGTGGCGATTTTCAAAAATAAAATAAAGTAAAATAATTTATTTCTCTGATGTTAATGCATTAAATATATATATATATATATATATATACTTTTTAACTCTACATTCATTTTACTTTATATATGCATATATATATATATATATATATATATACATATTTCTATTCAGATCAATATATATTTATAATAATACATGGGTTCACATGTTGATCTTAAATGTATTCATAATCACAAAAAAATATAATTTAGAAAATTTTGTTCTTTAGTTAAAGTAAATCAAATTTTAGTTAATTCATATTATATGGCTTTATTTGCACACAAGTACCAATTTATCTACTAAAAATATATTTATATTTTTAATCATTAGAAAAAATTGATGAATTGATAAATAAAACAAAATTATTTTTTCAACACAATAAAAATAAACATGAAAATATATATTATATTATAATTAGTTATTTTAAATCTAAATTTTTTTCATATTGTACTAAAGACACATATGAATCTAGAAAAAAAAAATCAAGAATATTATATTTAGCATGTTTAGAAGAATCCAAAGATTTCATCTACATCTAAGCAATTTTTTAGATATTTCTTTAGAAAAATATTATTTACGGAACATATTACTCTACTTCTATTTATTGAAGTAACATAAACATTTATTACATGTTTTGCTATAAGTATTTCAAAATACATATATGCAACAATATAATTAATATTTAAAATTATAATTTTTTTATCTTACACACTAAATAATAGAACAAACCAACAATCAAACAATTCTATATAAGACTATTAATTTATATTATAATCAATTAATATTATTTTATATTTGAAAAATTATACATAATAAATTATACTTTTATCCTATGTTTAATAAAAAAAATAGATGAAAAAAAATTTTATTTTAAAATCCATCAATTTATTTTTCAAAAATCTATAAAAATAATAAATTATATTATTATTGATATAAATTTTTGTAATAATAATTTGATAGTTATTTTTATTTATTTAATTAAAAAAAGATATATCTTGTATTTGACATTCCTCTTTACAAATCAAGGCACTTAATACTCTTTTGTGAATAAGACTATTTCAATAAATTCACAAGTATTTAAAATTCCTTGATATTAAAACACTAAAAATAGTCACACCACCTTTAAATTTTATCAAATATTTCTGGTTATTGATAGAAGTGAAAACTAAAATAATCAAATTTTACAAAATCCTTTTTAGGATTAATGAATTTTATTATTTTTTTCTTTTGATCATTTTTTTAAAATATAAAATAGAAAATGTATTAGTTGCAATTATTTGCTTTTGCAACTATAATTATTTTCTTTTGGATCCTTTCAAAAATCCTCATATTTTGCAAAATCTTTATATTTTATCTATAATTTAAGTAGAATAGTTTCTTTGATGATGGTCTTTCATTTTACCATTGTAGTTGGAGGAATTAATGTCATGTCTATTGATACTTCTTACAATAAGTCTTATAAACTTTAATTACAGCATTTGACTATTATTGGAATAAAAGTTTGTTGCAACAAGAATAATTCTATTTTATTCTTTAAAAGAGAATAAGCCTGAGAGATGCTAATTGTTTGTATGAGAAGTTATATCTCCCATTCTATAATAATATAACTACTATTCATGATTTCCAAAGATCTCAATTATTTATGTTTCTTTGAGTTTAATCAAAGCAATAGCATATAGAATTATATTTTAGGTCTTAAATAAAAATTTGGATTTCTTTATGTCTTGAGCAATCCTCATATTGTTCATAGTCTATGGTCCTAACTTGCTATAAGTTAGCACCTATAGTTTCCTATACACAAAGTCCAAAAAAAACATTATAAAAATCAAACGTCAATAATGATGAATGTTAGTTTGAACTAGGAGTCAGAATCTCCTTGACTCTGGACAAGTATAAAAAAGACAGATAATCCTTTTCAAAAATATATCTTTCTTCCTTAATTTATAAATTATAATTACAAATTTAGAGATAGATTGGTTTAAAAGCTAGCCAATCTTGAGCATGGCCTTAAATAGGTATAAATAGTATTATAAGCAACAAACTAAAAAAATCTATCACATATTTATAAGAGTCTATAAAATAGAGTCTTGATATTAAAAAAGAGCCTATATTATGATGGAATGTGGTGGAATTGGTATTTATCTTTTCTACCTTGATTCTTAATAATTTCTTATAACAATCTAATTTTATCATAAAAACTACCAGTCAAGAAGATATGAAAGGTGCTTCAAGATCTATTACTTAGATGTAAGTAACCTACACAGTTGTCTAAATTTTTCAATCATCAAGAAATTAAAATGCAAGTAATGGTAGTAACATTGAAGAAAAAAAACTTTAAAGTCAAAATACTTAGCATCAACAAGATTGTACATAAAGAGAGTGTGAAATAAAATATCTCTCACTTCCAACATCTATTACTTATAGATGGTGGTTACTACCCTAAAAGATAATTTTTATTCTTTGCCTTTTATATATATGGTCTTAGAATCTTTTGGCATCTAACTTACTACAAAGGTATCCTATGGTCTTAGGATCCTTTGGCATATTATTAACTAAAAAGATATTCTATGTCAAATATTAATTATTCTTACTTAATCCTTAGATATTTTCTAATTAATACTTTATCCTCTTGACTTAGATTCTTTATTCTTGACCTCATTCTATATCTATAGGATGTCTTTTTTTATTTTTGACTTATGTCAAAAATTAATCTTTAATTAATTAAAATTTTATTTAAATAAATATTATTTATCAAGTAATTTATTCTATTTTTATTTTTATTGACTTATTTTAATACTTTTACTTTATTATTGGTCAAAGGCTTTTAATCCTAATGTATTTTTTAACATATGATGTTTATCTTTTACTAGTACCTTTGTCAAGAAATCAACAAGTATATCTTTTGTTACACAATACTTCATATCAGTTACTCTCATTTTAGTATTTTTTTTTATGAAGTGATATTGAATATCAATATATTTAGTTTTTAAATGAAGCTTTTGATTTTTTGTAAAAACAAGACATCTTTGATTATTACACTCTATTGGAATTGCTTCCATTTGTATTACTCCAATGTCCACCAAAAGTTGTCTTAGCCATATTATCTCCATTATACCATGGCTTTTTGCCATGTACTCTATTTTTATTATTGACCTTGTAATTATTGATTGTTTCTTGTAATTTCATGAAGTAGCTCTTATTCCAAAAAAATATATATATTCTATTAATAAACTTTTATTATTTACATCTCCAGTCTAATTTGCATCACAATAACTATGAAAAATAATGTTATCACCTCTAAGACACAATTCAAAGTACAAAGTGTCTTTTAGATACACCATAATCATTTTGATGGTTGCTCAATAAATTAGTTTAGTCTTTGACATGTGTTAACTCATAATACTTATTTCATATGCAAGATCCACCTTTATACCAACCATTGCATACATAAATGAGCCTATTATTGTCTTGTATATAACAGCTTATATTTGATCTTTAACTTCACTAAATTCATCATTTGTAAATTTTATAAACTTCAAATTGGTCTCCAAAAGTATTCTAATAAGCTTATACTCCTTGATGCTAAATTATTTTAATATTTCTTTAATATACTTGCTTTGATTCATTGTAATGGTCTTCTCAATAGGATCTCTCATAAACTCCACTTTTAAATAATAATGAAACTCTTCCAAATCACTCATTTTATATTTTTTTAACTTTGATTTTAATTAATCCATTATCTTCAAGATATTAGTTAAGATGATCAAATCATCAATATAGAAGATAAAAATCAATATAAATTCATTTGATTGTATTATATATATAGAATGATTAGCCTCACTTCTTTCATAGTACTTTCTTACTTCATAGCATTCATAGACTTTATTGCATCACACAAATTTAATGGACCAATAAAGAATATAACATTGGTATATTTTTTACTTACTTAAAGAAAGATGTAGTTCTTCCACTATTTACCAATTTGTTTTCTTTCTCTCATAAGATATCCCATTTAATGAAGATTCACCTTTATGCATTCTAAAGTCTCTTGTAAACTTCTTTTCTCTTAAAACTTATATCTTCACATTCTAAGATTGGTATTCATCATCATCATCATCATCATCCTCAACATCTTGATTGTCTTTATTACTAATTCTATCAACTGTAGATATATTTTGATCTATCTTCTTTGTCTCTTCATTTTGATTTGTGTTTGCACCATCTTCATTGTCATCATCTTCTTCTTATTTCTTTATTGAAATTAAAGATATATCCACAAACATATCATTGTTCCTACTTAGATACATCTCTAAGTGCTCACAAGTATTCTTATACTCTAAAACCTTTATATTATGACTTAGTATCTAAATACATTAGCCTATATACCTTGGTACCTTCATAATATCTAACAAATATAGATATTATATCTTTTGCATCAAATTTGGACCTCATATAATCTAGTACTTTTGAATAAGAAATGCATCTAAAAATCCTCATGTATGAAGCACAAGGTTTCTTGCTATTCCAAGCTTCTTATGGAATCATTGATATGAATATATTTATAGGGCATCCATTCTTTTTATACATTCTTGTGACCATGGCTTTTGTCTAATATTCATTCCTAAAGTTTTGTGTATGAAACATATTCCTTATCATTTCTACAATAATATAATTTATTCTTTCAACAACTTCATTTTGTTATAAAGTATAAAGAATAGAGGTTTATCTAGTAATACCTTGAATCTTCAAAAATTCATCAAAATGCTTTGAAATTTATTCACTTCCATTGTTTGTATATAATACTTTTTTTTTGTAGTCACATTGCTTTTCTACAAGTACTTTAAACTCCTTAAATCTTAAAAAATACTCACTCTTAGCTTTAAGGATGTAAATTCATACCTTTCTTAAAAATCATTAATAAATATGACAAAATATCTTGCTTCTTTAATTTATGGCATCTTCATTGGTTTACAAGTATCAAAATATAGAATCTCTAATAACTTGCTAGTATATGTTGCAACTCTCTAACTCCACTTGGAATTGAAGCCTTTTATTGTTTGCTTTAGATACAACCTTCATAAACAAGTATCATGGCATTATGACTAAATTGACCAAGATTCAAGCTACTTACGATAGATTGGAGTTTCTTCATACTTTTGACATTTAAATAACTAAGTTATTCATGCCAAATTTTAATCTTGTCTTGATCTTGTGGAAACTCAACAAATGTCATTATTTTAATTCCATTGACTTTTTTATAATTAATGAAGTAGAGTTTGCCATCTCTAAAGCCATTGGCAATATCTTATCTATTCAATGTTTTTACAAAATACCTATTCATATTAAATTAAACTTTATAATCATATTATAGAAGCTTGCTCACTAAAAATATGTTCTTCTTCAACTTTAGTACATATAAGACTTTCTTCAATTTCATCCTCTTTATTTGGTCTTATATAATAATTTCCACTACAATAGAGTAAATTCTAATCATTTGTACCATGCCATTATTTCTTAACTAAAGTTTTGTTATTAGAATTGCTTCATAAGTGTCAAATAAACACTTATATGGTGTCATGTGCTTAATAGCATTTGAATCTATAATCCACTTCGACATGGCAGTTATAGAGGTTCTTTCACTTACCACAAAAGTATAGTCATTTCTACCAAAATTCACTCTATTTTCATACTAACTTTTTTTGGAGAAAGTGAGAAATTTTTTAAAAGTTCATAAAGAAATGGATTATTTTTTAAAATCTCTAAAACAAATAATAAAAGAATAATAAAAAATCCGTCAAAAAAATCATTAAAGAGACTTTGAAAAGTGACTAATTCTTTATTTTTCTTGAGTTTATACCACCATATCTTGTCCTATCTTTAAAAATAAATTATTAATTTTTATAACTATTTTTTTATTATTAACCAAATTCTTAAAATATTCTATCTTATTTTTATATATTATATTACTTTCTAGCACAACATCCACATCTTTTAAACCTATACATCTTTTGGTATGTATCAACTTGAATATCTTCATTTTCTTCATCTTCTTCAGATGTCTCTACATCTTTTATGTGGTCCAAATTTAGATTTTTAAAATTTGTAAGATAATTTGGACTAAATTTTTTATCTCTCTTCTTAAATACCTTTATTTTTTTTTCAGCCACATGTATCTTTAATCTAGTACCATTTAATACACAAAAAAAAATAGATAGCATCATCATGTATTATCACTACTATATATGGACTAAACTTTCTTCAAGAAAAAAAATTTAAGAGTATTATATTAACACTCCAAACTATTATCTAATACTAACATCCAATCTCGAACTTCAATTGGTTTAGATCTCAAATAGTGAGTTTTATCAAATATTTTTTTTATTACTCAACCTGATAGCTTTTAGTTTCTTTAATACAATTTCTTAATCTTCTCTTACAAACATACAAGTGAAGAAGATTCTAGAAGATTCTAAAAAGTTCTAAAAGTTTCCAAAAGGTACTAATAGGTTCTAAGAAGGCTCTTAAAGATTCAAGGAGGTTCCAAAAGATTTTAAAAGATTCTAATAGATTCTAAGAAAGTTCTAAAAGGTCATAGGAGGTCTTGGAAGGTTCTAGGAGGCTTTAGATGATTTAGAATGTTTTTGAAGAAGGAACTTAGGCTTACTTTGTTCTTAAGCCTCATAAAAACTTCTCAAGAAGCTTTTTAGGACCTAATATATATAGGAGTCGAGGTTGAGGAGATTTCTTAGTTTCGACAACTCACTTCTTTTGATCTAACTAGGACATTCTTGCCTTATATCTAGTTATTGTTTTAATATCGAGTTAACTCCAATCCTTGGTCTTGAATCCTTGTCTTATATATGGTCCCTAATAATTTTTCAAGACTGTCATAAAATAATATTAGGAACCTAATCTTTTTTGACAGAAAGTAGATTACTTCTCTTTTTGGAAGTACTATAGTATTTTAGAGATTACAAATTATCCTCTTGTCATAGATAAATGCATGTAAGCCAATAATTACATTTATAAATAGATAGAAATAAATAAAAGTAGATAAAAGTAAGTTAATTCTATAACATTTATTATGAAAGCTTTGTAGAAGCTTTGTAGATGTTGCTTTGACTTTATAGGTGTCTTTAATTGACTTTTTAGATTAAAAACGTGGTCAACAAGTTGGCCATGTGCCACACATGTTATTAGCTTGAAGACCAAGCTAACTATGTGGCCCTCACGTAAAAAAACTTGCCTTGTAAGTCAAGGCATGTCTCCTACAACTCTTTTTTTGCTTCTAGTCTAGTTTCAAGGATTTCTTATTTTCTTGTCTTTTAGCAATAGCCATTCTAGTTTCTTTCTTAATATACATATTGAGTTATTTCTATTTTTTCATCTTTTTTTACAAGAAGTCTCACTTGTTTATTTATTTTTATCAAATTCTTATCCTTGACGCCTCTGTAGATTATTATTGTTCTTTTCTTAATATTCTTTTGATTTGTTTTTTCTATATCATATATCAGGTTTTTTTTCTTTTGAAGGCATGTATTTCTCTAATTTTCTATGGCAAAAGGTGGAAGAGTCAATATGACAGACTCAAAAGAGATCAAGTTATATTCTATTATTAATATTCTTGAAGCATTGAGGATTAGGACAAAGACTTTATTGAAGCAGAATGAAGAACTATATATGACCATACATAATGGTTAAGGAGCCAAAGTACCTCAACCACCACATCAAATTACAACAAAGGTTTAAAATTTTCAAATGACTATATCTACTTTAAATATGAGAGATGCATCCACTCAAGGCAATGATCTGACAATATTAACAACAAAAGAACCAAAGATCAGCCTTTTCGAAAAGTTTGATGACACTCATTTCAAATTTCTTGGCTTTGTAAACCAAGTACAATTAATCACCTTACTTTAACCTCAATGATATTCTACTAAAGTCTCTTATATTGATTTGGTTAGAACATTGCTCTCAGATTGAGCTTTATCCTAATTTGTCCAATTATTTGAAAATAATTCTCCTATATTATATAATTTTGAAGCATTTTTGGCAGCATTTGTGGAAGCATTTGATAAACATGATAAGTTTTGTTCTTCAATAACTATAATTTGAAGCCTTTGACAAAAAACTCGCTCTGCATCAACATATGCTTTAGATTTTTGATAATTAGCATGCAATATAAATTAGAAAGATGATGCATCAATGAGCCAATTTCATTGAGGATTAAGAGATAATATCAAGGACTTATTGTTATCTATACTAGACCCTCTAACACTCAATGAAGCTATTAGTTAAGCTGTGAAGTGTGATAACCATTTATTTCAATAACAACAAGATAAACATTCTTCAATTATGCCACATGTATACATCAATTATTCTAGAGCTTCTTCACCACCCAATTCTAATAAGTAGTTGGAAGCAAAAGATATGTAGATTGATGTAGTTTGCTTCAAATCTCTTTCTGAGTAAGAAAAAAAGTATCCAAGGGAACTTGGCCTATGATTATATTGTAGAAAACTTAGCCATAAGGTTAATAATTATTTAGAGAAATACCATTATACATATCAAATAAGAAGTGGAGTCACATCATCAAAAGCATTGTAGGAAAACGAAGGCATCCAACCACAATAAGGACTGTGCAGCTAGATTTTATACTATCTCAAACCAAAAAAGGTCATACATTCTCTACCAACTCTTCTCAATGTTTTACTTTACTTGTATGATTAAGAGTCACAAAATTAGATTATCATGCATTACTTGATTTGAGAGCCTTTGCATGTTTTATTGATGAAGAATTATTTAGATCACACAAAATCTGTACAATCAAAAAATCTACATCCATACATATAGAAGTAATAGATAGTCGACCTTTATCTTTTAGAGACGTCACTTATGAAATAATTTTATTAGAAATAACCTTTGACAACCATAACAACCAAATAGTATTCAACATCATTAGATCACCATCAAGTCCAATCATTTTAGGACTATCATGGCTTAAAAAATACAATCCACAGATAGATTGGATATCACAAAAGTTAAAATTTCTTCTAATAGATCATGGAATCCCTAGATCTATGAAAAAGCTTCTATTATCCGACAAGCCAAAACTTAAACAAAATTTATTTATTGAAACTAGAGCATTTGTGAGGATAGCCAAATAAGGTGCTACATTTGTTGTCTACGCAAATCCACAATTGAAACCTATGGTTGCTACAACAACAATTCCAGAGGCATATAAGGATTTTGTAGACATATTTGAAAATATATATATATATATATATTTTGTCAAAGCATTGCCCTTACGATTGTGTAATTGATCTTGAAGAAAGTGCTAACCCACCATTATCGGGGTAGAGAGAGTTTGCCTCAAAAAAGCACTGGACTCCTTACTATTACTAATTGCTCAATCAAGTCTTGAGATAAGGAAGACCAAGTTTGTATATATGTATAATACTTTTGAAAGCAATTACACCAAATATATAGTCTTAAGTTCCCAAAACATTCAAAATATGATAAAAAAAATTCTAAATCTTTGTATATCCTTATGGGGTATTAATTTTAAACTTCAAAACTCATATCTTCTAAATGGACCATTCAAACACACTCAAATTTTATAGGAATTACTGATATTCTTTTAAAAACTATCATAATAAATTTCAATTATAAATTTATTGTGGATCTTAAGATATCACCAAAATCCTAATAATAGCTTTAAATCCTAGTTTTTATACCCCTACATGTAATTTTCTTTATATTTCACAAATTAAGTATTTAAATTCCACAAACTTTGTATGTATAGCTTTTTGACTTAATAATCTATCTTTTCTAAAAGAATTAAGTCCAAAATTCATTTAGAAACTCAAGATATGGCTCCAACCATTACTACGAATAAAATCACTTATTGCCTTTGATTTGGATGTCTTGACTTCAACCCTCTATAACTTCTTTATCAAAATTCCAAATTCATCAAAAAATATATGAAAAGTATAGTAAAAAAAATGCTCTTTTCAAAATTAGTCGCATATCTTTCATTTCTTTCCTTAAACGTATGTTATGCTCTAAAGAGTGACAGTAGGTATGAAATTGACACCTTAACTTTGAGTGCCAATAATTCCTTCATTAAAACTCCAAATCATATAAAATTTGTACCTAATTTGTATCCAAAATCGTAAACTTGATGACTCTAGCCTCTAAAGCTTAAATGCCTCCGAAAGTGAAATTCTAATTCCTAATAAGACCTGAGGTAGCCTCTTTGAAGCCCATTGGGCATGACAATCAATCAATAGAGATGAAGGTCTTCACTCCTTGCCTTCATCCAACCATACCTTGCTTTTATCCCTTCCAATAAGCCTCCTACTAGTTAAGATTTTCATCTTTAGGCTCTAATGTCCTCTCAAGGCTTCATACTAAATATTTAGGTCATATAATTTTTTTAAATACTAAAATCAAAATAGATAAAACTCAAAATAAAGTTTTTTTATATCCTTTCTCTTTAAATTAATCTATTAACCATTCTAACATACACCAAGATTTATGAATATATTATATATCCTAACTAATTTTTACATACTATAAGCAATTATAGTACAATATCGTTTGGACCCATTTATAATTTATTCCACAATGAACTTGGAACCTTAAAAGAATACATCGAAGAAAATTTGGCTAAGAATTGCATTTGAAATTCTAAGTCACTAGTTCATGTTCCAATATTATTTGTAAAGAAGAAAGATGGATCCTTACAAATGTGTCTCAATTATCACGGTTTTAATAAAATCATAGTAAAGAATCGATATCCATAGCCATTGACATCCAAATCTCTCGTTCAACTTAGCCAAGCAAAGATCTTTACAAAAATTGATCTACAAGGCACGTATAACTTGATATGTATTAAAGAGGTAGATGAATGGAAGACAACATTTTGCACTAAGTATGGATATTTTGAATACAATGTCATGCTTTTTGAAATTACTAATGCTTCAATCATATTCCAACATTTAATGAATGACATATTTCATGAGTATCTCAATGACTTTGTTGTGATTTATTTGGATGATATTTTGATCTTTTCTAAGAATCTGGAAGACCACAAAAAACATATCCACCTTATGTTAGAAAAACTATGAAGTATTGGCCTATATACAAAACTAAAGAAGTGTATATTTCATGCATCTCAAGTCGAATTTGTTGGATATATTATTTCTAATAAAGACCTTTTTATGGATCCAAAGAAAGCATAAGCAATCATTAATTGAACAAAGCCAAAAATTATACGTAATGTCCAATGCTTTTTTAAATTTTCAAACTTCTACAAGATTTTTATTAAGAGTTATTCCAAGATTGCTGATCCACTTACATGGTTGATATATAAGGACAAATTAGACTAGGACCTCAAAGCACAGAAAGATTTTCAAAGTTTAAAAGATGCTTTCACAATAGCTCTAATTTTTATACATCTAGATTTCAACAAGCCCTATTTTAAGGAGACCAATGCCTCAAACTTTGTATTGGAAGCAATTTTGTCACAATATGGACAAGATGGAAAACTTCATCTAATTGCATTCTATTCTAGAAAATTTTTAGTAGTATAAATTAATTATAAAATCTACGATAAAGAACTACTTACTATCGTAGATTATTTCTAAGAATGGTGCCACTTTCTTAAAGGCTCTTCTCATCGGGTGATTGTATATATAGATCATAAGAATCTTGAATACTTTATGTTAGCCCAAGTATTGAACCGTTGTCATATTATGTGTTGTTTTGCTCAAGAATGCACCGGGCACCTAGCTATAGAAGGTGAGATTGTGTTTCATAAGTAGCCAAGAAATCCTAATAGATTTTTTCCATACAAGAAGAATATAATCTGAATTTCTATTCAAAAGTGCTTAAAACACTCTTTTTAGTAGTCTTAATCATATATAAATCTCAATTACCTCATTACTTTCATATTTAAGCAATTTAGATTTTTCTTGTAAGCCCAATCCTAATCAGTGAGCTTTAACAAACCATAACATCCAATCCAACCATCCACTTGATGTAGAATTATGCATGCAATTATCAATGTAAGTCTTCTTTTTGCTCAAGAATTTTTAGCCCAATTCAACTTACAAATTATGAGAAAACCTCCAAAAATTGCACTGATGTCACTCGATTGCCAACTTGAAAAGTAAAGCAAACATTCCAGCAATGATTTCTTCCTTTTCAACCATTAACTTTGTCTCAAAATTGGTGTGTAGTTTGATCTTTAAGTCCTTCAACACCATGCCAATTTTCATCTTAATCCGACCAATAGATCTTCAGATATCATAGAAATCCTACCCAACCTCAAAATGCCACTTTCTAAAATCCTCTTGTGCTAAAAATTAGATATCTCTAAACCACGCTATTACATGATCACAAAATATTTTATACACTTAGGACATCCAATAATCCAAACATTTTCAAAATTTCAACTGTAGATGTCACACCAATTGCACGAACTAGCCAAAATTACTAGCCCTAATTATATTATATAAAATCTAAATCACTGATACAAACCTTGAATTTGAATAATAATTTTTAAGTCTTCCAAAACCTTTTTAAAACAATTCTTATGTTTTTGGAAAGAACTTTAAGCTAGCTCTCAAACCTTAACCTTCGATCTTTAAATGACTCCCTATTTTGCCCTAGGCCGTCATTTTAGTGGCTAGAGGTCTGATTTCGACCCTGTCTTACAAATGGTCAACCCCTGGGTATCAATCTAACCTATCCTAAGGTGTTTTTAGCCCAACCTTACTCTCAACTTAATCCTAGTACCAACTATACTAATTATTTATCTCTTCTAATATGTTTTTATTAATTTATGGTCTTTCTAAGGTAGTAGAAGAGTCTCTATAACCTAGAAGGTAAAATTATTAACTAACCTTCAACCTACTAACTATTAAGATAAAGAAATAACCTACAAGGCTTTTATAAAAGCCATGTTTAGATACCTCAAATTATAATTGAACTAAGATAATTAGATATTAATTAGAAATTCAACTTTGATTACAATTTCACTATATAGTTGTATTACATCAAGACACTGTCACCAAGCACGTTAGAATATATCTTTATCATGATTTGATTTTTGCATCACATATCAATTCAAGAGTCAACGAAGATTATCAGATGTATTATCAAGATGTTCCTACCTTGAAGTAAAAAAAGGCGAGACAACATATGATCAACAAGGAGAAATCTTGTTAAAACTTCAGCAATTTCATCTTTGAGGAACTAATATATCAATGCCTATGGATTTATCATTTCTTGATCAAATTTGTAAAGCCTCAAACACCAACTTTTTTATTCTTAACATCAAGCATCTTGCCAAAAACCTTCCTAAAAAGTCTTCTAAATTCAAGCATGAAGACAACCTCTTGTTCTTTGAAGAATGCTTGTTCATTCCTGAAGGACCAACTTGCCTACGCATTCTTCAAACACGCCATGATTTCCTTGTAGCTGGATATTTTGGATTCAACAAGACCTTGTAACTTCTATCTAGAGGCTTTTGGTGGCCTAAAATGTAGAAGGATGTTAAGGAATTTGTATTATCATGTGATACTTATTCAAGGTCAAAAAATCCTTGACATCGGCCATATAGACTTCTTCAACTCCTTCCTATTCTAAGACAACCATGGTCATCTATCTCTATAGATTTTATTATAGATATCCCACCATCAAACTCATTTGACACTATCTTTGTAATTGTTGATCGATTGACTAAGATGGCACATTTTATATCTTGTAAGAAGCTAATTATTAGTAAAGAAATGGCAAGACTCTTTATTGACAATGTGTATCTTTATCACCTTGTTGCCAGACAACATTGTGTTAGATCGTGGGCCACAATTTGTATCAAGGTTTTAAAAGGTACTTTTTAAGATTCTTAAAATTGACATCAATCTTTCTTGTGCCTTTCACCCTCAAATTGATGGCCAAACAAAGTGGCTCAACCAAATTCTTGAGCAATATTTGAGGTGTACCATCAACTATCAATAAGACGATTGGACTTCTTACTTATTGTCGATGGAATTTGCATATAACAATACAATCCATGCATTTACGTAGCAAACGCCATTCTACTCAAGTTACGATCATCATTCAAAGTTAGATATGATAAAGCCTTCAAAGTTGACAAATCCAGCAACAGAGGAGTTTGCTATGAAGATGGCCAAACTTCAAGCAACCATGAAGACTCAGCTAAAAAGGACTCAACAACGTTATAAGCTATTGGTGGATGAATTGAGGAAGGAACATCCTCCAATCCAAGTTGGTGACAAAGTATGGCTTCTTTGGTGCAATATAAAAACCAACATGCTATGTGATAAGTTGGACTACCAAAGGCTCGGACCATTTGTGATTCAGAAATAAATTAATTACGTAATTTATTAAAGTTGCCTTCATTCATTAAAATTCAGCCAGTCTTTCATGTTTCACTTTTGAAAAGGTATAAAGAATTGAATATACCAGGTCAAAGACAATCCCTACCTCCTATAGTTGAAATCAATGATCATGTTGAATTTGAGGTAGAAGAGGTATTAGATTCAAGGATAAGATATAGAAGGCTTGAATATCTAGTCCATTGGCACAGATATGATATCAACAATTGTACTTGCGAACTAGTTGGTAACTTTATAAATGCACAAATGAAGGTTCAAAGGTTCTATCAATGACATCTATCCACACCAAAAGTCGCAAAATGAAGAACAATAGCTTGATAAAATGGCTTCACTATAGAATTTTTTAGTTCTTGGTATCATAAAGAAGGGGAGGAAGCAACCTCTAAAGAGGCAATTGTTGTCAAATTTTTTAGAATAGTAAAAGTCAGTAGTTTGAGTTCATAACCATAGCCTATTTATATTCTTTTGGTCTTGCCTAATTTATATGATATGGATAGTCAAGAGATAGACACCTTGTTAGTCATACCATCTCAACCAAATAGCTCACGGAGATGATCTCGAGATGAAGAACTATCTGAACTACAAAGATGTCAAAGGATATCTAATAATAGATCATTGATAATTATATTTGAAGTAAAACTTATCTATGAAGGATGTCTAAAATAAATGTTTATAGGACAATTTCATAATAAAGATATCAAAGTTAATACTTGGTCACAATTAGATGACTTGAGACACTATCAATGGCTATAAGGGCCTATAAATCACTTACTTTATAAAAAACAACTAGAATATATAGCAGATACCATGTGATAGATCTTCAACTTCTTGTGCATACACTAGTTTGGTGCAACATTGCTTCTTGGAAACGTCAAAGCTAGAAGAGGAGGTGATGTCATGGATATACAATTGAAGAAGATTCCAAATATTTTAGAAGGTTCTAAAAGATTCCAAAAGGTTCTAAAAAGTTTCAAAAGTTACCACTAGGTTCTAAAAATATTCTTGAAGGTTTTAAGAGGTTCCAAAAGATTTTGAAAGATTCAAATAGATTCTAAGAAAATTCTAGAAAGTCATAGGAGGTCCTAGAAGATTCTAGGAGGCTTTAGATGATTTAAGAAGTAACTGAACAAGGATCTTAGGCTTATTTTGTTCTCAAGCCTCATAAAAACTTCTTAAGAAGCTTTCTAGGACCTAATATATATAAGAGTCAAGGCTGAGGGGAACCTTAGTCTCGACAACTCACTTCTTGTGATTTAGTTAGGACCTTCTTGCCTTGTATCTAATTGTTGTTTTAATGTCGAGTTAACTCTAGTCCTTGGTCTTAAATCCTTGTCTTGTATATGGTCTCTAATATCTTCAAGCAATATTTTAAGTTGTTGAATGTAAAACTCCAATAATCTCTCTATTGTGATACTATCTTTTCAATCCAATAACATTCAAGTAAGCATAGAATCTTCTATAGGCATAATTGATTTTTGGCCTAATATTAATTCAATAGGCATATAATTATTAATATTACTATGAATGGTTCTATCTATGAGAGTCATCAAATTGACTCACTTATTATTTTAGAATAAAAATATGCATTTAGAATACTTTAAATCACAAGATATAGTAAGAAGTGTAGAAATATTTAGAGAAATAAAAAATTAGAATGTTAGTGGTAGAAATGGAGTCTTAGTAAGTCTTGGAGGCACTTATCTTTGTTGGTTTAGTATCTTTATTCATTGTTGAATAGTAAGGATCATCTATTAAGACCAATATTTAAATTGGTCTTTTATCTACATATACTACTTATAAAAACTATAAATATTAGCAGTTAGAAGAAGTATGAGAAAGAACCTCGTATCATTTTAGTTATTAATATTAAAAAAATAGGATTTATAGTGGATTTAAATCGATTTATATTATTATCTAAAATTTCTAAGGTAAGAAAATATAGTCTTAAATGGATTTTAGCATTATAAAAATATTATAGAACTTTTCAAAATTTATTTAGAATTTTTTTAGAATTTTAGTGAATTTTTAGAATAATTTTCAAGATCTTGGTAAAAATGAGTTTTACCACTTTGGGAGTCTTTATGAAGAAATGGAGCAAGAATTGAAGGCCACAGAAGGTTCCTAGAATAATTGGGTGTTTTTGAATACCATGATGAGGTCAAAATTGCAAAAATGTTGGTCCTTCTAATAGAAAATCGGAAGACCAGCAGCTAGTGTAGTCCTTGTAGAAAGAGAGTGTACAAGTCTTATATAGATTGTAGCACCTTGAAGGTAGTTAGGAGGATAAGACTAAAGCTTTGTGGCCTCTTTTAGACACCATTATATACTACATGTGAGCCTTGGTGAAGCTTGAACCCTTGATCTATAAGGAAGTTACCTGTGAGGTAAAATATTTTCACTTTTCTTTTCAATTATTTACTTTGTATCTTTAAAACCTCATAACTTATTCATAGCAATTCGGATTTACATGTTTTTTATGTCATTGGAAAGAAAATAAAACTACCTATCTAAAAATATATTTTTTAATTTTTTAATTTTTCTTTTTATTAGATGAAAACACAGTGAACAGACTGTGACTTAGTTTTAGGTGTTGTAATTGCTTCATGTCATTTATTTCAATTGCTTTGTGGTTGTTCTTCTTTTGTTCTTGTTAATTGCTTATTTTACTTCATACTACCAATTACAAGCAACTCTTAATTGAAGCCATCTTGTAACTTAGATTGAGGAGTGAAAATTTACACTTTCTATCAACCTATAAAGTAAATGATAGAAGTCTTAGTTGCTACTTTGATTTATCTTTGGAAGTCTTGGTAAGAGCATTTATGATAGAAATATGTCTTCTTTTATTCTTTCTATTAGCCTTACAATTATAAGCAATGATTAGCTTCAATTTTATGCCATATCTTTGAAAAAAAAAATTGGCTTCTATTACATTCAATTCTTCTTGATCATTTCTTATCTTTCTAATGTTAGAATATTTATTAAAAATATCCTCTAAGTTGAATCTATATACTCCATCTATAGTCTTGGTTCTCAAAGCTTTACCTTCAATATAATTTGAGAATTCTTCTCTTGCCAAAAAAAAATATTTCATGCTTCATAATCTTAATAGCATAGCTACCAAGTCAATCACCTATTGAAAATGCATAGAAAGTGGATAGATAGGAAGTAGTTCATCTCTAAATCTGACTTTTAATTAGAATTGGTATTTAATGTATGAAGCCACAAAATCCTCTACAACTTTGTAAAGATCCTTCTATCAATATCATTCTTTGATTTTACAGTAGGTGGCCCAAATTCTTCTGTAGCATATTCAAAGTATATCATAAAACTCCTTAAGAACTTGATTTTTTTGTCGTTGCATCATCCATCACTCTTAATTATATTCCATCCTACTTTTTTGGTCTTTTTTATAAAAAAAATATCTTTTAAAATATAGACATAAGATTGATATCTAATATCTTTAAAAGCCTTGTCTGACCAGCCTTCTTATCTTCTCATTATATTCAAATAGATGCCAATGTCTCTCAACTTGCTTCTACAAAGATATTCTTTAAAATGATGATATTCACTACTTGTGCTTGTTTTATTAGTAGCTAGCACATAATTATAGTCTTCATCTTCATCATCTTTATCAATCTTTTCTATCCCTATCTCTTCTTCATAAATATATCTAGCTCTAAATAGCATATATGCCATATTATTCATCTTGTTAGAAACATATATCAATATAGGATTGAGTGATTTAATGTAGGCTATTTACCTCAGCATAGTAATATTAGGAATAGAATATTTGGCAATTATATCTAATAATAGTATGTAATTAATTTCTAATACCATATTGGCTCCAATCAAGTAATTTTTATTTATCTTCATAGCTATAAGATCTCTCAAATTCTCTTTATTTTTTTATAATAATTCTTCTCTCAAATCTAATGAAAAATCTTCTTTTTCTTATATCATCTTGATCAATAGCCCAATCAATAACAATTAGACTTGTGTCAATAATAACAATAATTAGTCTATTACAATCATAGTCAACTTGATTTAAGATTGGTAGTGACTTCAAAATCTCTTTTAAATCTTCCATGGCTAGTTTTTATTTTAGATTCTATCTAAATTTAGATATTTTTTAATAAATTATATAATGGCTCAACTATATGAAGAAAATGAGAAATCCAAATCTGATAGAAGATACAAGTTTTTAAAAATCTCATTATTTTAGTGATGCTACTACATGCCTTCATCTTAGCAATATCATCAACTTTTTTAGAATTAAATTATCTATCATATCCCCTATATAAGTATCCAACAACCACAATCTCATCTACTTCAAATTTGGACTTATCAATAGAGAAGATTAGATTTACTTCTTCAAGCTTCTTCAAAATCTTTTCTACAACTTCAATGTGATCCTTCACAAATCTTTTGCATCCATTAGCATCCAAACTTAAGTCTTTGGCATCTTCTTTGTAGTCTTTGATAGGTATATCATCTATAAAAAGAATAGTCTTTTCAAGCACAAATTTCTTTAATCTTTGATTCATGGCACTTTACATATGAGCTACTAAATTTGTAGCACTTTGAAGCAAAGTATACAACTTCATAAGTTCCAATAGAAACTTCATGGTTGTTAAATTTTTACTTTTTGATATAGGCTAAAATTAATTATAACTAAAATAAAGATCTATAACTACAATAGATTATTTTTCTTAAAAAAGCCTCAATAATCTCATTTACAATTGGTCTCGATTTTTTTTTTCATATCATCACTTTGTTGGTTGGCTACATGTCTTAGATGAATCTCAAAGTTCTAAACTTCTTTATTACTATGAACCATCAATTAAAATATGAAGCCTAAGATATATGTGAAATAATAAAAATAACCATTAGTACAACAATCTTTAGATTAACATATCTAATTCCATCTAATAAAAAAAAAAATCTTTATTATATTTAGAAATCATTTTTTAGAATATTTTCTTTTCAAATTCTTTTAAAAACTCATTCCATCTTATTTTTAGCTAAGCCAATGTCTCTTTTGTAAAATTATGTCCAATCTTTCTTATTTCCTTCAATCTAAGATTTTTTTTAACCTTTTTAATATGATCTTTGAATTTTGGTGGCAATTGTGTTGCCACCAACTTCATATTCTTTGTGATGATTTTATACTTAATATTCACTATTGCTTTAATTTCTAAGCTATAACTTTCAATCAACCTTACTTCAATAGTTATCTTCAATATCTCTTCATATAAATTTCTGGAGTGAATCTCCACTATCACATCAGTAGATGTAGAGACCTTTCCTTGCAAAATCTCCAAAACTTATAAAATATCATTTAAAAGTTTTTTTTCTTCAATAATTCCAAAAATAAATTTATCACTCAAAATCACACTAATTCTTTTTAATTTTTTTCAATCTTCTTAATTGATCTTCTATAATTAGAATCTAAATCTTTAATCTTTTAAAAACTCATAAATTTATCTTTTATTAAATTAAAAATCCTATATCTATTCTTTTGCACATTGGGGCATGATATAGTAGATGGTTTTTTTTGTACTAGTGGCATCTCATAATCCATGTGTATAATCTAAAAATCTAAAAAATCATCATGTTCATGATTCATAGAAGTTTTTTAAAATTGATTTCTATATTGCTCATAATCTAGTCTTATTATGAGAAATTGCACTAACTTCTTAACATCATGGCTATGCATCCTAGCATAGTCTAAGCTATCATTCAATACCTTAGTTTCTATCTTTATTGTAGTGATATATGAGTGCTTCAAAATGATTGGATAATTTCTGTGATTTTATACAAAGAAGTTTTATTCTACATCTCCATTATCAATTTTAATATCTATTTTTATACATGCTCTATAAAGGTTTTTTTTTAAATTATTGACAACTTGTAATATCCATCTATGATTAATGTCAATTGACTATTTGTCCTTCTCATAAACCTTTCTAAACAAGATATTAATTTTAGAGCCATAATCCACTAATACTAAGATTGGCTCTTCAAGGCCTTCAATCTTTATATGTATCTTTGTAGTAGCTCTTATCCAAAATGGATAAATATAAGTTGTCAAAGCTTCACCATCACTTTTTCATAGCTTCTCAATTCTACATTATGATACTTTGACATCCATTGCAATCTCTTTTTCTTAGTTCTTACTAATTTTTTCTTCTATCTTGATGTTGGCTATTCTATCACATAAAAACATTTGAAATACTTCATCTTCCATCTTATTACACAAAACTTCTTCTATAACTTCAATTTCTATATTTTGAATCTTATCAAAAATGACTCATGTTTTTAACTTTAATCATTATTATCCATATTATCATATATCAAGGCAAAAACTTATCCAATTTCTTCTTCTTCTTCTTCTTTAGTAATCAAAGTATTTAATATCCTTGTCAATTATTTCAATTGTCATCTGCCTGTTCTTCTTAATAATATCAATGATGAGCTTATGGAAAAAAATTAGCAATATCAAGACCTTCTCTCAAAGTAAACTCAATCTTGGCATCCAAAATCTTCTCTTCTAAAATATCCTTCATGTTAATTAAAGATTCAATATCAAATTGGAATTTATAGGTTGGTGTTTTATTTTTTTCTTAGTATTGTCTTTTTTCTTTTTTTCCTTGGTTTTAATTATCTTTTTCTCCCACTCTTCTTTTAAAAGTGGAATACTAGTTCTTGAATAAAAAGAAAAAGATCATGCTATTTTTCTTATATTACTTGCTCGTCCATCTTTTAGAATATCATTTTTACTACTTAGGGCTTTTTTCTACTTAATTCATTCTATTACTTCTTCTTCTTCATTAATTCTCTCCTTCTTGACCTCCACTAATACATCATAGGATTTTTGCTTATCATGCTTACTTATCAAATAGACCCTAATAGGATTTGCATCAACTAAATTATTCTATCTAATTAGTCTTTTGATAACTTATGCTCTTCTCACCATTACTTTTCTAAATATATATATAGAGAGAGATTTCTAACTTGCTATTCTCAATCTCAATGATAAAAGTCTCTATCTCTTTACTATGTAAAGAACTGCTTCTTTTCAATCTATCCTCAATAAAAAATTTAAGCTACCTCTTTCAAATTTAATCTCTAAAGGGTCATTTATTGCAACATCTTCAATCATGTCTTTTTTGAAGGTAATAATACTACTTTTCATAGCATCTTCATATAATCCACAATTACCACATTTGTGATTTGGATCATCACATCAAATACACATCACTACAAATTCTTTTGATCTTTTAGCTAGTCATTAAGTACTTAATTTTAAATTTTTTTTTAAATCATTTATCTCTATCTTCAACTCTTTCATGCCCTTTATCAACTCCTAAAGGATATCTTTGTCTATAGTCTTATTCTTTGAAGAACTTAATAGAATAGAAGAAAGCAAAGTTGTTACATGAGCCTTTCGAACTATCATTGATATTCTTTCCATTCTTGTCCTTAATCCTCTAGCCTTCACATGAAGTTGCTTAAAAATGAGGCTTAGCCCTTCTTTCAATCTTTTTCAATTGGTAATAAAACCATTTCCTACTATTCCATCTTAAAAAAAGAGAAGCAATTTAATTTCTAGTGTCTCATTTGCAGCTTATAAAAATAACTTTGATTTCTTCACTTTTAAAAGATAATTCTCATATAATAGAAGTTGTCCAAATTTCTTCTCCAATTCCCTCAATAGTTTATTTGGTCCTATATGTTTACTTAGTTGTTGCTCCATCCAATAAAAAAAACTCTCTCTTTGACATCTTTTGAGTGTCTTCATTAAAATATTTATCTCTCAATCTTTCTTCAAATCTAGCTCATGTATTCACATAGATACTCATATGTAGTTGTCTCATCATTTTTATTAATTTCTAAGATAACAGCTAGATCAAAGATCTCAATCATCTTGTCTTTTAGAACTTAATAGATTTCCATTCCACAAGTGTACACTTTCAAAAATCTGATTGCATTCTTTCTATCAGATCTTTCTATTTTACTAATAACATCTCTCAATGCTTTGGTGGTCTCTTGCCTATTTGTATTTGCAACTTATTGATCCATGATCATTTGTATAGTCCTTAAAAATTCCTCTTCAAGATTTTGACCACCTCTTCTATTTGAATCTTCTTGCTCTATATCTCTTATCTTACCTTAATCAATCTAATAGCCCTAAAGTTGCTGTCAATAGAAGCATCAAATGTTGAGATAAGAGTATTTTCTTTTAAAAAATATAAGTTTTATGGCTGCAATTAGATATCGTCAAATAGTACCTTTCATTCAAATGAACTCTATTACTTCATAGTCTTGATAATATGTAAGAGTTGTCATCCCTTCTTCATTCAACTAGGCACCATAGCTCCATACATTATTAGATTTGAGCATATGATGATTTTTTGGAGAGCTACTCAATTCATATATATATACATCAAATTTTACTTCTTAAATTTTTCCATGCCATACCTTATAAATAAATAAATCTAATGATCATATTAACATGAGGCAATTGACTCTTTTTTATTTAAAAATTCATTCCATCTTTACACTAACTCCTCTTACAGCAAATAATTTTTTTTTGAATAGCTAATAAAGAATAAATATACTTTTTAAAATCTACATACAAAATATTAAAAGAACTATAAAAATTCTACCAAAAAAAACCTTGAAGAAGACCTTAAAGAGTAGCTAACTCTTTCTTTATTCTAAAACACCCTTCATCTTCATACTAACTTTGCTTAGAGCTAGTTAGAGCATTTTGAAAAGCTTGTAAGAAGGAAAAATATGTTTCAAAATCTCCCAAAAAAATACTGAAAATATTTTGAGAAAACTTCCAAAGAATTATTGGCTACATCTTAGGAGAGAATCTGAAGAAAAAAAAAAAAAAAAAAAAAAAAAAAAAGAGAGAGAGAGAGAGAAGGATCCAAAAGTCAACACAAGTCCATGTCACTCCACCTCAATCCATGATTCTTTACCTTAGCATCATACAATTCTATCTCAAGTCAATAGCAATCTATCTTGATTTATTTGTGGAGATAAATTATCAATATCTATAACTATCTTCTTAATTTTTTTATTACAAATTACATTCTTAAAATATTTTATCTTATTTTTATATATTATATCACTTTTTAGTACAATAATGTAACATAACTTATGCTAATTTATTTCATATTAATAGATTGCAATGCCACAATGAAGTAGTTATAGGACTTTGAAAGATTCATGAATAATGTTAATACAATTTCTCTATTGTTAATTGACATGTCAAAAATTGCTATTTAATTTTTAAAATCTTGTATGTTATTGATATAAGCCATGAAATCATATCCTCTTTCTATCTTTACTATTAATAACTTCTTTCTTATTCATAGAATGTTGGAAAGATTTCTACTCTTGTACATGTTGTAAAGAGTCTTCTATGCTTCTACTAGTCCATTGCAAGTAATTAAATGTAAAAATTTGACATCATGAAGATTTGTTGCAATCAATCTAAAAGCCTTTCTTTTATAATATTTGAACTTCTTATTCACCTTGACATCATTGTCATGCTTTCAAGGCTCTTTACTTTCATTAACAATATTCCAAAGATCCAATGAAGCCAATAAAAGCTCCATTATTTTCTTCCAATGATAGAAATTGTCACCTCTAAACTTTCAATTACTTCCAAGTCTTTACCTTCACTTGAACCCATGTCTAAAGAAGAATTGTATCAAAGAAAATTTAAAAAAAAAAAAAAAAAAAAAAAAAAAAAAACTCTCAAAATAAACAAGAAAATGTTATTGCTTTAGGAATCCAAAATATTTTTTTTGTAAATGAACTAATAATTTTATTCTTTAATCACTCTCAACTTCACTTATAAGACTTCTCACAAGTCTTATACTCTATTTTAACATCTTGTATAATTTTTGCCTATCTATAAACACCACTAATATCAAATAACACTTTTAATCTCACAAAATAGTTCGTATTATTATAAAAAGATCTTTTAAGAATTTAAGCTCGTAAAAGCATAGTATTGGAGCATCAATGATATAACTCAAAAAAAAAAAAAAAAAAAAAAAAAAACATTAGTATTTTAAAACATCATTCTAAGCTGTCTAATAACCTCTAAAATCATGAGTGCACTTAAAAATAAGTAAGAACAAAATTACATCAATAATTAGATGTAAAAGTGGAATTAGAAGATATTAAATCTTAACACTAGCAACAACCATAAGATTTACTCTTCACAATAAGAAAGACTTCAAAGAACTTCAAAGGTCATAATTAAACGTAAATAGGCCCATAAACTATTGAAGAAAAAGAAATTTTAAGTCATAATATATAGCATTAGCAAGGTTGTACACAAAGAGAATATAGAATAAGATATCTCTCACTTCCAATATCCGTTACTTTTAGATAGTAATTGCTACCTTAAAGACAACTTCCATTCTTTGACTTTTACATATATGATCTAAGGATCTTTTGGAATCTAACTTACTACAAGGGTATTCTATGGTCGTTGGATCTTTTGGCATATTACTAACTATGAGGATATCCTATGCCAAATATTAACTATTCTTATCTAGTCTTTGAATATTTTTTAGTTAATACTTTATCTTCTTGACTTTGACTTTTGACCTTTAAGCTCATCCTATATTCATAGAATGTCTTTTTCATATACCAAGAGTCAATCTAATTAAGAATTTATTTAAAATAATATCTTTTACTTGATAATTTATTCTACTTTTATTTTTATTTACTTATTTTAATAAGTGGTAGTATGAAGAATCAAAAATTGCTTCAAAGATTTGCCTAAAAGCCCTTCCAAAAACTTCCATGGAATTGATGTAGTTGATTGCTTCTTTAATCTTTGTGCTATTCAAATTAATAAATTATATTTAAGGTTATAAAATAATTTTTTTATAAAGAGTAGTGTTTCTAATTATATGTTGCCTTTAAATAATTTGGATCATATTACCAAAGAAGATGCATTCAAAAGAATTGAGTCTTTTTGATAGGGTGAAATTCTTTATTATCACCACAATGTGATTATTGTAACTACTATATTTTTTTAATATGCCTGTGTGAGCAAATTGTAATGCTGGTTGGATTTTCTTCCAAGCTTATTAACTAGCAGAAGATGTAGGATGAGCTTCAAACCTAACATAGGTTTGGTAAATATTTTGGCCTTCATTTTGTTTGTAGAAAAATATTTAAATTTGATTTTTTTTTTTTTTTTTTTTTGAGCTATGAGTTATCAAATGATGTGGTAATAAATTATGATGTGCTTTGTGCAAAAATAGAATTTGGTTGTATCTAGCAAAGATAAAGTAGATTGATTATCAAAGCAAAAGATTGTTGTATTGATAAAGAATTTTTTTTTTAAGAAGGCCATGAAATAAGTATTAGAATCAAATAGCCTTGGAAGTGGCTATGGCCATAGCCATGTATTCAACCTTGATGTTAAAAATGGCTATAGAATGCTAACAAATAAAGCATCAACTTACAATGTCTTAGTAGAGTAAAAACATGTAGTCCAAGAAAGAGCAATATTAGTCCAGCTTATTGACCTAGTCTACATCATTGAAGCCAAATAATGAGTGTAGTAGCTGTAGACTTTGGTAGTACTCTAAGGTATAATCAAACAATCTATGAATATAATAGAATATACATTTATAAATTTTTTTTTTTTAATTATGCATGTATTATATCAAATCCTAATTACAAAAGCAGATAAGGTGGAAATTGCAAAGTCTTGGCTGCAATCAAAGTAATAGACATTGCAATTTGCAGTACAATTGGCAAAGCCAAGGTTGGCAAAAAAAGCTTCAAAGTCCTTGAATAATTTCTATTGAGATTGCTTGAGATTGTAGAAAGTTTTTTCGAGACGACAAATGAAGTCAGATTATGATGGTGTAATACCATCAGGTACTTGCATATAGATTTCTTCTTAGAAGAGTCCATTGAAAAAAGGAGTTTTTATATCTATTTAGTAGACATGAAGATTATGTTAAATTACAAGAGTCAAAATCAATTAAATAGATTGGATTTTTACAACATTAAGAGGTGGTATATCTTCTATTATTCTTAAGGATGTACCCCTTGAGGCAATGGACAAATGCAAAGTAGAGATTGATCTTCAAGTTTGTTAGTGGAGTAGATCAAGTTGATGGTGTTGATGTCATAATGAAAAGGGTGAGAACAATAAGGAGGGTGTATATGTTATCCAACATGGAACATCACTTCTAAGCCCAAGTGATTATCAACAAAATGGCAAGAGTGGAATGTGGAGCCAACCATGGAACTATAGGATGTAATAAAATATTAAGACTTAATAAATTTGATTAAGTTGAAATATATATATATATATATATATATTTAAAGAGCTTACAATTTCATGTCAATTTTCAAATATAAATTATAAATAGAAATTAAAGATTACTTATGAATTATATTTTCATGTTTTTTAAGACATAAATTTACTTGCTAAATTTTTATTTTAAATACATGACATAGTTTGTAAGTATTCATTGATAATTTAATGGCTAAAAATTAGAATTTAATAAAATAATTTTATATTTTTTTCTAAAAGATATTTTCTCAAAATATTCTTTGTAATTTTCAATTTTATATTCGAGATTTAGAAAAATGCAAATTAAAAAATAAATAAAAATAAAAATAAAAATCATACAATAATAGTACAAAAATAACATGTCACTTAAGGAGGTAGGAATAAATAAGGTGGTGGCAATAAGTGGAAAAAGTATGTTAAAGCATAAGATTGAAGAGAGTGAAATTTTACACACACACACATATATATATATATATATATATATATTTCAAGTTTAAAACTCAGTATGCAAAATCGTCAAGCATTCCAATTGAAAATGAGAATCAAACATTTGACTCAACATGTCAACCAGATTCATAAACCACACATGTTTATTACGATGTAACAATCTAACATTTTGAATTGTGAATTCCCTTTTAATGGAATTGATTAAATGAAAATAGATCACTCAAAAGACATGGTATCATGAACAAAAACAACTCAGAATTTTAGACAGGTATTACGTAGACAAGAATGAAATCTGCACATTCGAGGTTTGAATGGAGATAGAGAGCTGCATTTGAAGGACTTTCATGCGACACGTGCAATATCGAGCTCAAGGTAACTAATTGCTGCCGTCAGTCTTTAAAACAAAACCAAAAAAAAAAAAAAAAAAAAAAAAAAACTCATACACGCCCTGCTTTTCTGAGAACTTACAATCCAGCATACGTCGAAGAGACTCCTCCAAGACTCCTCTCAACAGCAGTTAAATGTTTGCTATGTGTGATATCTACATGAATTTTAAAATCTAGATATGTCAAATTATTCCAAACCATGCTCTACAGAGTCTACGTTGAAAACAAAAGGAATTAGATTACTGCGACTAATGTTACGGTAATACACAACGCATACATTAGATGGATTTGTATAAAGCCGGAACGTCATTTGTACTTCTGGTATGACAGACACAAAGACTGCAATGGCTGATTGCAGCGCAAAATAACAGTGGTTTGGAACTTTCACGTCTTCCAGAAATCCAGAAAACTATGACAAATTTCCAACACTATCTCCTCAATATCAAGTTCCAAAACTTGTGCGAGGAAAAACTTTGCATCAAGATTATAAAGATGCATCTGGGGTGCCTGTTATCAGTAGGGAAGGCAGCCATAACAATTGTTGATTCACAACATGGCAATGTGAGAACTAAGCAAGCTGTACAATCTTCTGGGAATTGCCCTATTGTATGCGTGCTGAGAAGAACGATTTAAGCAAGCCTACGCACCTGCCATCTAAGAGCGATCTCGTCACTGCACTTAGCCTTACATTAAGTTCTCTAATAGGGGTTGCTTGTGTTCTGGGGGAACGAAGTACCTGTTGCATCATCACACCTTTCATGTCATCAAATACACACAAACATGTACTCAAAACAAAATCAAATGATGTGTTATGATCATACAGTTGAAATCATATTATCACAATGTTACTCTTCTTTAACAAGAGAACAAAGTCCCTATTCATTTGGGACAGGTTTAGAGTAACACTGCATTTAGTGACCACAGTGCTCTGAGGCCGTTTGGGGACCATATGGACAGGGAGAGCATACATTTTCTCACAAGAAAAGAAGAGGGTTTGTCAAGCTTCCAGACTCAACCTTCCTCGACTGCTCAACATTTCTTCTAAACTCTCTCTTTCTTCCAACACCTGTAATAAAAGAAACACAACGATTTTGCGTAAGAGACAATCACAACAGAAATTCTAAGATCATTTAGAGAACGAGTAGAAGCCCATAGGCATCAAAGCCGGAACAAATATTTCAAATGTCATGTTCAAAAATAACTAACCAAATAGGAAGAAAGAAAATAAAATAAAATAAAATAAAAATATATATATCCCTTGATCACGATACAACCTCCTAATATTTGGGAAGAGCTTCTCAGATGACGTATAATAAACATAAAGTGAGTTTAGACATGAAAGGGAAAGTTTAACTCGCCTCTGGTAATAAATCCTTCCGTGTGATTACTCCCACAACTTGTGAAGGTCGTGGCACAACGCATATATGCCGCAACCCAAGCTGCCGAAATAAATTATACACCTGCCATAATTCGCTAGCAAAATGTCAAACAACCGTTGAGAGCATCAATGAGGAACAGTCCTCTGCTAATCGAATCGAATAGAGTTATGTGGATAGCGTAATCTCCTTGCGACATAAAGTTCAAATTGAAAGATGAATTACTTTTGTGAGAGACATGTCCTCAGGAACAATGTAAGGTGTGGGATTCACAAATGGTTGCAAGTCGATGTACATCTCCATCTCTTGGGCGCTGATATCAATGTCGTAAATGGAGATACCTTTGCTCGATACTGGCTTTGTAAAATCTCTCACATCATATCTTCACATAAAAAGCGAAACATCAACGTTAAGTCACTCTAAATAGTGCTGATCTACAGCTTTGGGGACCATGACATCAGGCGAATTCCTCGATAAAACAATATGAATTTATTCGGAGTTTTAGGTTAAGGCGTATGCTAAGCTGCTCCTGGAAGATCCTAAAATTGATCCTTCGATGTACATGTTTAAAAACGGCAATGTACAAATCCAAGGAGTAGCAAACTGTAACCTGAAATTTCTTCTATCGCGAGTATCTCCTAGAGTAGGAGTACGCTGAAAATCCGTTTTGGCTTGAAGAAGAACCAGTAAATAGCTGCAGTGGTAACGATGTACACTTGAGATAGTAAGTTAAAAACAAAGATGAAGGTCATCGTCATCATGACCAGGAATCTTCTCAGGGATAACAGATAAACGTTAGGAAAATCATAAGCATCCAAGAGATTCGGGGACATAGCTGACAACATACCTCCTTAAAATAAGACCAATGACGACAGGCTCTCCTGTCTGAAGCTTATCAACAACCTGCCACCATAAAACTCCCTTGTTAGAATCACTTGAACATAATACACTTCAAGATAATAAATGAGGTAAAAACCGATGTAATTTTCTAGAAGTATATTCCAAAGCCAATTGAACTTTCTCTAGGAGCGATATTTTCAAAATTCTAAAGGGCCTCTAGCATACATGTTCATGAGACCATTTAAAAGCACCTTCATTTACCACTAGCTGATTGCCTTCTAAAATCAGTAAACATGGAACATTGTGTGGATAATCAAAACTCAGCTTTGGTGCCTCGAAAAGGATGGGTCCCAAGTTTAAAACTTACTGGGAAGCCATTATGATTGGTGCTTCGTAAGACGGCTACAATATGGCCAACTTTCGACACCCTTGAGAACTGCACAATCTGAAACTTCCAACGAACACCAAAAAAGCTTTCAGGATATAATACAAAACAGACTTCAGACCATTCTGAATAGTACTGCAAAAGCTTCCGAGGTACATGTTCCCAATCATGTATGTGAGATAACAAAGAAAGGAGCTACTTTCTAGAGACGACAGTTCATAAATTACAGCGTACGGCGATCAAAACATGCTTCTTTAACCAGTTACTCATTCTTCAGATTCCTTCTAAACATAATCGAAGACGCTGTACCTTTCTTGTACCAGAAGCATCTTTGGCAGCCAAATTCCGCATGAAACGTTGCGGCCTTGACTCAAGAAGAGGAAGACTTCGAAGCTTGACCTGTTCCTCATAAAACCCACTATTGAAAGCATCTCCAACAGCCTGCATCATCATCGTAAGTGAACAGCGATACAGCGAAATAGTCTAAAAATTACATCAGAATGACGATAAATACCTCCCCACACAAACACTTGGCAAGTAATTCAGAGGATCATGCATGTAAAAAAGATTGAGGAAGTACTTTTGACAGGAGAAGAAAAATAACATTTGCAGATCAGAACGCAGAAAAGAAAATAAATTAGTACAAAGCAGAAAACTGCTCACCTTAGAAATAAGGAGGACCAACATAATGAGTGGAAGTAGTTGAAGATTATTAGTAATCTCGACCATGATAACACAGAGTGACACGGTCATCCGCATTGAGCCGCCCAGAAATGAGGCAGCCCCCAGCAAAGCATACCTATTCACAAGTGTTGGCGAGCACATTTAAGACTCTACGGCATGTAACTCTTTTTCTGGAATTGCGGAATGAGGATCACATTCCTTACAAGCCAGTAGGTTTTCTTGGCAGCCAGGTGCCAAGTCATTTTAAGAGTCCCTCGTGATCGACAAGATGGGTCAGTAGCAAGCATAAAGACTTTCTGGCTAACAATGTCATGAAAGAATAAGTCAGTTGAAAGTTCCCAATACGTACGTTCCTTCGTCAACACTATCCTTACTCGAAGCATTGACAACCAAAATGCCGACAAGTCGCCCGTAAGTGGCACCAATCATAATACCTGGAACAAACTGCCCTGATGGAACAGCTGTTCCGTATGTCAGCACTGCTAGCACGAAAAACATCACCTGCACATGTTCCACGTTTCACACTCAGTGCCCCACTCCTGCGCATGGCCAATTAAAATTCACAAAACAAACTACAGGATTGAAAGTCGCCACTGAACAGATCAGCAACTTTAACAGAGCGAATATCGAATGGATAGTGATTTTAGCATCGCATTTCAGCATGGTCTAACAAAAGATAATAGTAAATTACAATGGCATGGGAAACATACCAGGAAGGTCAAGAGGCTACGAGTGGAGTATTCATGTGGGGTGTTGGTGCTGAAAAGGTTTCTGATTGCATCATCCTGTGGACCACATCAAATATTAAGAAATATTCAATGTGGGAACACTTCTGCTTAACAATATGCAGCATGAGATTTCCAAAGAAATTCGCTGTTTATTTAACTGATTTAATGTCCAACGAATTATTCCACAACACACAAGGGCACAGTAACACCGTTTTAGAACGAGAAAAATATCCAAAACCTATCCCACGTTATACAAAGAACGTCTGAACAGATCAAATGCCTCACCTGCGTATTAAAAAAGATTGTGGCAAGGTCGTTGTACTGGTTCTCGTTTGGACAAAAGAACTGCACTAGTCAAAACATGTTTCATAGAGGCAAGTAAGAACAATAATCAGTAGAACAAGGACACTGACAAGAAGATAGAACCCAAAAATATTTGCCCATATGGAACTTCTCGTGAAAAGAATATATGAAGGAACTGCTTCAGCACAAACGACAGCCGATTGCACTAATGGATTCAACACAGAACTGAAACAAAAACTAGTTACCAACTGGACCGGGTCGCTATCTCTCATCAACTCCAAGTACATAGCATCTTTACATTCAGCTGAGAACATAATTAATTCTTACAAACAAGATTTTATTAGAAATTTCATTTCTAATCAGGTGCCCAGAAAAACAAAACGTAAAAATCACTTGAAACAAAGATCTGTCATAAACTTTCAAGACCGAACGAGAGAAAAAACCTCAACTTACATTGACATAATTGCCGTAGTTGCCCGAGGGGCGGGGACAGATAACACTTGGGTACTTCACTGGATCAGGGCACGGTTTACAGGTAGTCATCATTGGCAAACCAAATGATAACATCGATGTTATCAATGATACCAGGAGAACCTCAATAATCTGCGCTATTTCGAACAGAAAACAGTGTCCATTTCAATGTGACAATCAACCACGCATATACATTACTCCACAGGAGATTCCGGTTCGTAACCCTTTCACACAATTAATAACCAAAACTATTCAAGAAGAAAGCAATAAGGACGTGATAATAAAATAAAAAAAAAAAAACGAATAGATTAAGTTGATGGAACTCCTAGGAACTCTCGTAATTTTGGAAAAGCATTACGGAGAAATAAAAGGTGAATTAAAACATTCGCATAATCATAAATTCGTTCAACATATCGTGCACCTTAACACGAGTGCCTCTTCTGTGCAACACATTCCTTCTCCAGGTTGAGATCCAGATAGTAAGCTGGTTGAAAAGTGCCCCTGCCACCATTTTCACTTGTAAATCCTAACTAGATAAACAAACGTGCTGATAGATTCTTAGAGTCTAAGCATTAGCTCACAAAAAACCAAATAATTCGAAATGTAGGCCCTTATTACAAACCCATACTCTCAAAAACATTACATTAATTTCCAAGTAAATTATTATCTGAGAAGAGTTGAGTGCACGATACCCAGAAGTCCTCCAATTGCACCAAGCATGGCCATAGGTAAAAGCTCAAAAAATGAATAATCGTCCTGACCCCTACACATTGTGCAGTGATTTTAGAAGTGAAAACCTAAGTGAAAGTACAATGACGCATACTGAAATACTGAACCCTTGGACATTCGTTATCTTTTAATTGTCTCCACAAACTAAACAGCATTTCAAGTTTGCACAAGCTTATCGAAAAAAGGCGTTCAAGCTACTTCGATGTTTCCTCGTCTGCAGTGTATCAAGGCCAAACTCTCGCTAACGCGACAATACACGCTTACCCTGAAATATCCCATATGATAAATCCACCTGAACCAAAATGTCCACAATTTCCATGCTTGCACCAACCCATCGCAGTCCTCACCACAACGGCAACCACAGCTGATGTGAAAAAAACCCGCCATAAAAGCTGACTCCTCCACCTTCACAAACAAAACAAAATGCGAACACTGTTGATGTAGAAAGCACTGCAACTCTCTACCTTATATAATTCAGCATTAAATGAATACAAAAGTTTAAGACACACAATACAGATAGGGTTCTGAAAGGAGAAACCAAGTACCAAGAAGTGACCTCCTCAAGAGCAAACAAGACACCCCCAACAGGGGCTCTGAAAGCTGCCGCTACTCCAGCAGCACACCCACATGTTACCTGCGAAAACACATCAATCGCAATCAACCCTGAAAAACAACTTCAATCCAGAAAAAACAAGACATGAGAAACTTCATCCTGTAGACTCCATGAACCATTCGATAGGATAAAAGTTTGAAAGGCATACAAGATCACGACGATCACGATCATTCTTAAACCTCCGAAGCCATCTCCAATTCACATGGTACTTTGTTGAGCCGCCCTGCACTTCTCATCAAGCATACCATCAATAAGCAGCGCTCAAAAGTTGAATAAGCGAAGGCTCTTTTTACAAAATGCCAAGACTAACTCAAGTAACTTTACATGGCCGATACAAGATTACTTGAAGAGAACAGCAATAGAATCAACTGAGTAGGACACCAGTGGCATGACTTGCCTGCCCAAGTACTGATGCAATACAGGCACCCGTGTGAACTAGAGGCCCCTCCTTGCCCAAAGCCAACCCTCCTCCAACAGAACCAATACTACCTAGCACCTGAAAAACATACAAGAAAAAAACTAAATTTGAACTTCTTCATTTAAAAAAAAAAAAAAAAAAAAAAAAAAAAAAAAAAAAAAAAAAAAAAACAACATATTGTTAGATACGAATAAACATAATTGTGCATTTGCAACAATAAAACATATGCAAAGATCAATAGCTTCATGTGCTGTACCGTTGACAGAGAATTTTATTATCGGCTCGCTTCCGTACACTACACAAAAAAATTGGCTTTCCTCTATAACAACACCTGAAGTTAAACCAAAACATGATATGAAGTATTTATCTATTGCAGCTGATTCGCACGGCAGAAAGGTGATGATTTCTCACCTTTCCAATCAACGTCCGAAACAAGAGAATACCAGGAGTATCAACACCTGTAAACAATTAAAACCGTTAGAACATCATCTAAATCTGTTGCACATACCAAGAAAACCCCATTTAAGCAGTTAACTTGTTTTGTCACGACGTAATGAAGGAACAATAGGATACAAACGACCAGACGTGGGCAGACTAGCTGATGAAAACAACACACGACTTTAACATACCATTTAAATAAGCCTTGATCTCTGGAATGCCTGACCCTGCTGCAGCGGGAGCAAATTGAGTGATGATGTAAACAGATGAAAATACTAAAGCTGCATTAAATGCAATGTAGATTACTAAACCTAAAAAGGTGCTATATTTCATAAGAGCAAATGTTGCCGCAAACTTCCATCCCGAGAAATTTTCTACTGCAATATTGATAAGAAAGGCGGCAAGCCCTGTCCCTGCAAGAACGGCAATCTGGTGTTAGTTACTAAGGGCACGACGATGAATATATATATATATATATATATATATATACACACACACAATTCCGACAAAGCCTTACCCTGAAACTGGGCTTGCGGCGGGAATTTCGCAACTAAAACCTTGCGAATGTTGCAGCTCAACTAGAACATTGCACAACAGGGCTCTAAGAAAAGAATTGCGAAGGAGGGATTATGACATACCTATACCAATGAGCAGAGAAAAGGTCCATTTCAGGGTTATGTAGGAAGCATGATGCCAAATTCCTCGTTGTGCCTGAAGTCAACTCTCACAATATTCAGCAACGCGGTCATCATCACTTCAGGAACTTTTTACGAATAAATTGAACAATACATGTGAACACCAAAGGCCTTCCCCTTCAGTTGATTGAGTGACATCAAAGTGTAATGCTTCCCAGGCATCTAGTTTATACCCTCTTTCAAAATGTCTAAACCTTAGTGTCCTCATTTTGGACTGCTTCTAATCCCTGTGCACACTACTATTCCATTCACGCCTTTCCCTCTTCAATAAGACACTGGTTCAAATAACGTGCACTCATGATTCTCAAAAATGTCAATGAATTCCTCCCGTTGTGCTTACATAAAAGAAACGTACAAGTATCAGAGCATGATAAAATACAGAAGGGTATACCCGCAGTAAGCAATCACAAGAGTACCTGATCCTCTCGATAAGCGACGCTTTCCACGACCTCATAATCAAGACTCTCCATACCCGGGTCCCGATATCCCAACATGAGTTCATCTTCGCTATTGTGGGAAGGTAATTCAGAGGGGTCCCTGTTCAGAAGTTGACTCCACATCGGGCCTCCACCATTGACTCCTGGCATGTCCTTCCCCTGCATGCCAGGGTCTGCCTCCAAACCTCCCTTGAGCCGTTAACTGGGTTACAGATGACCTAGTCTTGCAACAAAGTCACAGAGACAGCGCAGCTTAATGCCTTCTCGCTAGCGACCATGTTTCTGTATCAAAGGGTTCGCGCCTCAATCGGCTCAGTCAGCTTCACCAAGCTAGAGTAGTGTCCACCTTCCTGTTTTATGACATGAATAAACGAATAAGAAATGTCTATATCTTATTCTGAAACCCGCCAGGACGTCAGTTTAACGTGGGATATTAACATATTATGATAACCTTTCTGAGGTTGCAATAAATAATGGAACACAAAAAATTTAAGTGTTTTCATTCCCCCTCCTATGAGTACAATGTCTCAGCTTTGATGCATGTGCGGGTCTGCACTAAATTGTTAGAGCAGTTCTATCCAACAGAGCTACGAATAGCACACGACTGCTGAGTCTCCAAAGGTCGACGGCTAAATGAAATCGTACAATTGAACATCTATCTCACCCTGAAATTAACAATCCAGCACCTTATGACTAATCTATCTACATATAAATGTGCGTTTATGTCACCAGAATCTATACTTCTGATACACTATCATCCACAGAACCCACGAATTCGCCGTTTCAGATTCATGGCCTGTGATATCCAAAAATCCCAAAAATTCCTTTAAAATCTCCTGCAATGAATCCAACGGTCGTGCAATACATACTCCCTCGGCGACGCATTAGCATGATGAGGGTAGCCCCCTAAGGCTTCTGAGGGTTGATAATAGAATTTGCAGAATTACGAATATGCGAAAGAACATTAATCGATCTAAATCCTTCCTAAACATCATACTTGAATACAGACAACTCACTATCACTAAAAGGCTGAAAACCCTTACACTGTGCTTCTAGTAGGGCTCAATAAGGGCTACGGCTGATGCACCAGTATATTCCAGAACAAGTTCTCAGCCTCTCCACCCTCACTAACAAACTAGAGCATGATACTCTTGCATAATTGAAGCTCTTTTGCAGGTGCTTTCAGGAAAAGCGCGGTCAAAAATAGAATTGAGAAGAAGCTAATGAAAAAAAATCTACACGGCACAAGAAATTTTTGACCCTTAGGTGAGACAATTCGCGGAATCAGTGGTATTCTCAATCCTCTGAGAGCGCCCTAACTAACATTGTGGCTATGTACAACCTCAAAAACGCACGATTTCTTCAAGCTACCACCAATAATTGAGCATACCTGGCCCGTAGCAGCTCAATTCTTACACACAAATCTTCAACGCACATCTTTAAATCGTGAAATAAGCTATGCTGGGACTTTTAAGATTTCCAACCTAGTCAAAAAATAATTCTCGAGCACCCGAACCTCAAGCATTTCCTTGACGTTCCCTAGAAACCCACAAAAACAAACGTCCTACTGTTCGGGCCAACTCTTCACTCACCACTCACGCGAAACCCTTCGATCTAACTTCGCCCCAACCTCACAATCACAAACCATTCACAAAAACAACAAAAAAATTCCAATCCAAGGTACGTCACGCCCTCCCCTATCTCCAGGAACTTCAAAATATTCGATCCGATGTCGGTAGTCATAAAGCACATAACGAAGTCGAATAACGAAATTATGATAAAAACACGCACGTCAGGGGCATAGAAATCCACCAACCTCAGAGGATATCCAAAGCGCAGCAGCAGGAGTAGTGTACGCAACTATCAATGAAGGCGGGCGAGTTGAAAGCAGGATTTACGGACAAGGAAGGAAGGAAAGAGTGACGGAGTGTCAAAACATCGAGATGGAAGAGGGAAAAACCCGTGGAGATGAGTCTGCTAATGTTGAAGGTTTCGGTGTTGAAGGAGAGGAATCTTGGATCCACGTGCAAGAGAGAGTGGGCGCTGTTTCGTCCGGAAGTGACGGAAGGGGATTTCTTTCTTAGGTTTTGAGTGGGTGAGAGAGCAAAAAGCTGGCGATGTCAAAATAATGAAGTGAATGAACGGGGAGAACTGGCAGTTAGTATAAAGATAGCCCAGCCAGATCACCGATTCGAAATTGAATCCTTGGGAAAAACACATCGAACAATTTCTTCTTCGGTGGCGGTGAAGACTGAGGCGTAACTGACGCAAAGCTGCTGGTGTATAATAGAAAGCACAGCACTTGCCTGGTTCAACCTAAAGTTTCTCCCCTTCCCCTGATGACTTTGCTAGTCTGCCGTTCAATCATGAGGCGGGAAAATGGTGGGTGATTGGAGGGGCCCATTTGAACAGCGAATGTTGAAGCCTCATTCCTTCCACTAGGTTTCTTTTTCTTTTCTTCTGTTATTTGTTGTTGTTGTTGTTTTTGCACAGCCTCTTTCCCTCTTGAAAACAGCACAGGAATTCGAGTAATAATTTTCTCTTTTCGTTGGCCAAGGTGGACCCTGACTGCTCATTATTTTTGGCAACCAGCATGTGCTTCACGCCAACTTGCCACTCACGGTGTGCATATTGGCAAGCGAAACCTGCGTTGCAATTGAATTATAAGGTGCATCGAACTTTCTGCGTGAGTGATAAGTTCAAAAGTGGGTTTAATTTTGTAGCTCAGCAGAATGTTCTGATGCGAAAAGTTGCGTGTGTTCACTGCGTGATGGAAGCCTTCGTCACATCTCAACCTTGTGGATATAATCTCCACCTTAAGCTTGCTTCCAAGCACCTGAAGCACTATTTTGCTTTCACCAGTGGAAGTGGTTCCTAGGTTGTGCGGAGCAGGTGTACTAGCATAAAACATGTAGTAATAGGCAAACATGTGAACAGCATAAATCAAGTCAACACTGAACTTATCGAGTAGTTTACCAGTTGTTTCCAGCCCCTGCAAATGATTCATGGCTGTATTAGTGTAACATCTTGCGTTGCCGTAGACAACCAAGGCTTCCCCACGACTCAGCTGGTGTTTGACATGCAATTGAAAGGCATCAAAGTTGCGATTCGAGTTCCTTAACTGATAAATCCAAATTTACGGCTCAGTCTACCTTACAGTGCTGTGGACTATGAGAAAAAGACAGCAGGGAAAATGCAGTCAATTGCCACAATTACATTGCACACAACAGCTGAGTCCGAATGAGAAGAATTGCGATGGCAAGATTATCCCCACAACAGCGGCAAGCGTAGATCCTCTCTGTCTCTCTTCGCTCCACTTAACAACCTACAACAAATTCTCGTTTTAACATAAATGTGGAGAATTGCAGCACTAATCCAATCTAATCTAATCTAATCTAATTCAATCAGCTCGTAAGATGAATATGTGGTAGAGCCATTTCACCACCTGACTCCTTTTAGACTTCACATTCCACACAGGTTGACCAAAATATAGTAAAAAACAATTAAGAAAATGGTTGACTCGTGGAATTCGTTGTACTCAGTGGAATAAACGTCGAAAGTAGGGATTCGTTGGTTTCTCTTAAAGTTTCAAAAATATGAAGCTGTGACTTTTAATTGTGAATGGGTTGTTGATTTTAAGCCTTTGGGACAAATTAACTTGAATAGAATGACTGTCTCTGAATCGATACTATAACTATTGTGCACATGCAGAAATAACTTTGTTGTTGAAACGTTCAATTAGAAACAAATTGAATTTTGTGTGCTATTCAAAATTCTCATAAAGATTTGTTATTTTGTCCAAGCACACTTTTTGTTATAAAATTCCAGTAGTTTTATGTCTCACCAAGCCCTACACATACCATGCACATACAAAATTGATTTAAGATCATCATTGAATATCTTGAAACTTTCAAATTTTACCCATGTACATTTTACCTTATAGGTTGCACAATTTCTACTAATGTGTCTTTAATGTGATAATATTCTAAAAACGATGCAAATAATAAAGCCACATTAGTAGAAATAATGCAAAAAAGTAAAAAAGACTTCAAAGTCGCCCAAAAGCTCTAGTTTGTAGTTGGATGAGAATCTGAATAATCACTAGTTATTCCCCAGATCTTAGTCGGGGGATGAAGGTACCCTGCCAGGACTTAGCCCTCGACACTTCACTAGAAACTAAGCCGTGTACATCACATTGCCCGGATACAGACAACTAACCGTGCTTCCTGATTGGATACAGATTGTTCAGCGCTGGCAAACAGACTCCGAAGCAGATTTATTCGATGCCATTGTGCATGGATGGCAAATCAAGTCAAAGGAAACCTCCTCATGCACTTCATCTAATCTCTGTCGAGGACACGCTCACAAGAATGTTAACAGCTACCAGATTATGTATTAACTGATAACAGCATTTGCTGTAAGCGGCTGCTTTTGATTCTGTCTCAAATGGTTACATTAAATTGAGGATGGTTGACTTGGGTCCATGGATAGGAGTGCATAAACTTAACTAGAATGAACCAGTGTATTGTTGATATAATCGTTAAGACGGCCGTGACTCCAGCTGCGTTGTAAACAAGGTCGTCTATTTTGAGGATAAACTCTCACCAGACATACCTGCAACCCGAGGTAACGGGAATATTCTCTGCAACCAGACTACTGGATGCGAATGTATGAAAGACTGGCAGCGAAAAATTCTGCTTCGTGCAATCTGATCTGATTATTGGATCAGGAACTTACTCTTTCAAGCCCTAATCTTTCGACTCGTCCAAAATTTTGGAGAAATATGCCGCAACCGCTATCCCTCTGAACGTCACTGCAATGACCGACACTTCCTGCAAAGCTAATTAACCACTGCTCTTACAACAAGCATTTGTGCTCCTGGTGAAACTATTCAATTTAGAAACGTCCGCCAACCACTGTTCTCACATTCAAGGGTCCTAAACTAAATGAGTACTCTAAGCTATTCCTGCTTTTGCAGTCCTTGATAGTAGTCCACCAACACTTGCCACCCTCCTGGGCACATAAACCCTTCTGGTGGCGATTCGTTGTTCTTCGCAAAGTTGCGCATCTGCGTAAACGTTTGGCATAATGACCACGTTCAGAAAGACGAATTCTGGCAGGAAAAAGAGAACTGTAAGAAGGAAGCCGAGTAGGACACACTAAGGGCAAGAGATACACACCTTGGTACCAGAAATGAACAAAAAGTCCTGCGCCCTGGATGGATCGAAGAATGCCATCTGACTCTTCGTTTTGTCGTAAGCCGCAACCTACACAACACAACCATATCAGTAACTCTCCTTCAATCCCTCCAAAAGGTCATCGTAAATACGAATGACGGCCTTCCTTACGATTCAATAAGTGACGATTTGTTCAGACAAGTAGTCGTAAAGGTATAACAGGTATAACCTCCACGACTACTGATTAGTTCGGTTATACCTGTTTGAACGATTTGAATCCACCACCAATTAGACAAAAATAATTATGTTCACTGTTGCTGCTCCACCTTTACAATACAACGACACTGTCCACAACGGTTTTGTGGCAACGACACATTTCTACACATTTGTTTCAGATGAGCTGAGTAGTCTCACAGCACAACATAAACGACAGAGAAACATTTATCAGATAGGGGCTGTCATTCTGGAATTACCCTGAAGGGCAGAATGTTGAGCTTCTCAAGGCCAGGAGCCATGCTGAGCACCATCTTTCCGTGGTCTGCGTCGTAGAGATCGCGCCCGGCAGTGGGGTGGCCCATACCAGCTGGATCCCTGCCAACAATGTAGAAGTCGGCACCGGCGTTAATGCGAGCCTTAGCATGCCATTGCACCTCCGTCGGTCCGGCGTAGTGCATGGGAGAGGGGAAAATGGCCACAACGGTGGTCGCAGGGTCAAGGACTCCGGCTTCAAGGACCTACAAAATTGTTGCAACGTCAAAACGATATTCTTTTCTCTTGCTCAACATTGTCGTGGGGGTATTATGATTTAAAACTCACAAACTCGGTACCGATCAGACGCATAATATGATCTACTCAGACTGCGAAAAAGTTAATTGGCCAGGAGAGCTGGTAAAGGTACGATACCTGGTCGTGCTGTTTCATTCTCCATTCTAGAGGAACGTCGTCTGCCTTGGTGAAACCACCCAATGGGTGCAACAACAGAAGAGGGTTCTTGTAACCCATTTCCAGCAACCGGCGTCTAGTGTCGGTCATCAGCAACGCATGTCCGTTGTGGACAGGGTTGCGCAGCTGAAAAGCAAATACAGCGTCGGCCTGTGCCATCACAGCGGACATCAATTAGCTCAGCACTTGAGACAGAAAGTGAGAAGATAGAAGGTATTCGAGACTAAACAAGATTAACTACTGATACACTGACAAATTCAAAAACCACTAATAATGCAACTAGTGCAGTAACTTTTGACGCAAGGCAATGTGTACTGGACTCGTTCTAGCATGTAGCGGATTCATTGATTAATACCTCACGCCTTTCGAATTCAGCACGCAGCTCTGCCGGTGACAGTCTGTAGTGATCAAGTCCGTCATTATACTTGATTCTCTCAAGAACTTCCAAATCTCCACCAATAAGCCAGTCTCCGGCGTTCGCAATCGCTTCATCTACGTAAGGCAGACCTGGAGCTGTGGTTCCCCAAGTTCGAGCAATTCGCTCTTCCTTGTTGTGCTTGTAAATCTCAATGCTGCGAATAACGAACGGATCGATAAATACAAACTGAAAGATTGCACAACATCTCGTCAAATTTAGCGCACCTCTGAGAAGAATGCACACTTGTTGACGAAATCCGCTGGAGTCAACGGCAAACCAAGTTGTAGTGTTCAAGCTAAAGGGATACTCTAAAGCTTCTGGAAAATGACCTACAAGCGTAGCAACGAAACCACATCACCAGAGTATCCAAATTGTAAAACAACTCCAAAACCAAGTGCACTACGGTATCATACTTGCGGAGGATAGCGACGTCGTTGCCATCTGGACCAACAAGAGTGACAGCGTTGACACCAGACAAGCTCTCCTTCTTCTCGTCGTCGATGGCCAAGACAATGGGGAGGGACATGTTGGTGAAGGTGCCGTCAGCCAGGCGAAGGCAGTTGAAATGCAAAGATTGCAGATACTCGTTCTGACGCATAAAGCCAGTGAGAGGCGAGGCCCATCCCTCCGCGACAGTGTGCACCCATTGCAAGTCCACCAAGTTGAGCTGAATTTTGGACAATGTCGCGGCCTCGGCCTTTTTGCTCTCTTTCTCCTGCTCTGGGACATGCAGGTCGACCAGGACGCCACCATCGGGCTCAATGAGTCCACCAGCACGAGGAGTGGGGGTCATGGTGGTTGCGGATGTAGCAGCGGAAGGATTGGTAGCGAGCGTGGCAGAGGTGGAGCGCATGCGTCTCTGCGATTTCGTTGCCAGAGGCAGAACGAAAAAGGGGGTGGTGAGAGTGGAAACCGAACCCAGCTGCTTGCTGCTTGAAACAGCAGCCACCTTTGTGGCTACTGTGACCGAAGGGGTGGCTCTGGTCAAAGACGCCGCTGCTGCCTCCATCACAACAAGTCACTTACTCCCCACCCGCAGATTCAATCAATCAATCCGCACAATCACCACTTGCAGACTGTGCCCTGACCCACAATCACACCCCACCAGTCAGTCTCTAAGAGATACCACAAGAATTGTCCTGCAACCACCACCAACCAGTCTGCTCAACACGCCCCCTAGCATTCTCTCGCAATCCCTACCAAATTCCTCCCCTGGGCGCAGAAACAAGGACGCTACGACAAGCAGACCCACACTCAAAAAAATGACATGATGCCCTCCACCCTGGCCTGCTCGTCACAAACCCTCGCACCACGTCACGCAATGCTAAATCACGATTTAGAGTGCACAGAGCAAGGTGCGGATACATGAATCACACCCACCCAGAAACTGAAAGGAGAAAGAATAAAATAAATGAATGAAAATGACTGTTGAATCTGCGAGAGAGCACAGACCGAAAAGCTGCGAGCGAGGGCTTGCAATGCTACGGGTGTGGGAAAAGAGCGCACGACTGCTACAATACAAGGGAAGCTGGCAAGCCTGCCATGCCCATGAAGCTGCACAACGCCCAAGTTTAGGCTCTCCACGGCAAAACCGAACAACCACCAAGAGATTCTGTCCCGGAGGATTCGCAGGGTGCACCTTTTGATCTCCCGGGCCTCACACGCCGAAAATCGTCGTCATCTTCACTCTTTCATCATCCACCCCACGATTCCGAAAGTGGAAACCTCTGGTGGGAGTGGGAGCTGTGGGAAAGTGGGTTGGAAGAGGGCCGGGAACAGTGGCAGCAGCTGTGGCCACAAAACCCCGGAAACGGGCATCAAACCCGAGCAGGCCCAGTTCCTTCCGCCTCAAATTCCTCCGCTCACCTGCCAGCCCTGCCCTGGACCTGGTGCCCTGTTGCCCTGTTGTCGCTTTTCCGCAGCGATGCCCGAGGCTCTGACAAAGCTCCATCGCCGAAGTAGCGAAGAGAGAGCGAGGGACGCTGGAAACAAAGTTCCCATCCAGATGGACCCATCCCCTGCTCCTCGTCCTCCCTCCTGCTTTGCTTAGCTTTCCCCAACCCCTCTTCTTCTGTCATAGAATTTGAAACAGGGTCTTGCCTCGTTTGGGGCTCCGGGCCTCCTTCCCACCCTCCTCCCCATCACTCCCATTCATTCTCCTTCACTGGATGGATGCCCACTCTCTCTCCCTTCCTCCCTTCCTTCGGTCTTGCTATTTTGTGTACGTTTCTGATATGAATGGTGGTACATGTGGTACATGAGGGTATATGTGACTTCATCATTGTTCTTATTTCTTTACTTCTTGAAAACTGTAGTAGTTTTACTTCATCCTACATGCAGGAGCTTCATTTGGTTTTGTAGATCTGTAATTGTTAACTGCATTGGCATGTGTAGCAGAATAAATCAAATGGATACATATGAAAAAATACATGCTTTATTGCATGATAATTGGTATGAAGCACTAACCAAACAAATATTGTTTCTACTGACAAATCAAAATGTTACAACCAATACCAATTCTTACAGAAGTATGGCATAACCAATTCAAAAAAATGGGCAAAATAAAGCATGTAAATCACGTTTTCAACCATTACCTTACAAATTCGAACATGTTTACCAAAACAATAAGTAGATTGTTAGAATCTATCAAAATTCAACAAACAAAATTAGAATTTGTATGAAATATTTAACACATAATGTTGGCCAAGGATGTGATGCTCTAGTATATAAATATAAATACAAGTAGACTTTTTGTCCAGATAAAAAAAGGGCATTTCTTATCGTGCCTTCCATTTGCAAAATAATGTTGGCATTTAATAAATTCCGTGTTGTTAAAAACGCACAGTTTCTGTGATAAAAATTGATTATAGCTTTATTAAAGTTTACAATTAACCCTCAGTACAGCGTTGTATTTTAAGAACTCCGTATGATTATCTTAGTATAGGATGTGCATTGAATGTAGATTGACCCCTTTTATTATTATTATTATTATTATCGTTATTATTACTCAACTTTGAACATGTTATTGTGTTGAAGTGTAAATATGACTCCTTTCTTTCGGGATAATAACTAAAATTGCGTGGAAAGAGGAGTTACTAAAAATAACACCCAAAAATAAATTACAAATGCTCGACTCTATATTTTGACAGTTTTTACTCTTTCTCTCTCTTTCTCTCTCTTTTTTTTTTTAAAAAAAAAAGCACAAGAAACTTTTCTAGTTGCTGCCAATTTATAGATTAAGATTCATATTTAGGATCCAAGCCTTCTATAGCTTAGATTGTAAGATCTCTCACAACCACATGTAACAGGAAGCCAAAAATTATCACGCCAAGTGAAGCTGCAACCTTTTTTCCGTTTCTGACATTGTCTCCATTCAATGAACCTGCAGCATTCATGTACCTAGCATTTTGCATTCCAAAGAATTTAATGATTTGCTGTACTTTATTTTTTTCGAAAAGTCACATTCCAGCAGGTTCTGCATTTTTTTAATACACCAAAGCTGGTTTTGATTCAACTCAGACAAGCGGGTTGTTTGTTTACTGCAGACCATTCTATACATAACCCAGTCTTCATCACAGAGCTCACTGTCATTTCGCTCATTCCGGCATGGTTGAAAAGCAATGTGTATGGAACCGTCAAGAAGCGCGGTCATTGTCAACGTAAAAGAATTGAGACTGACGGTTTTGACGTCAGATGTTTTATATTGTCAAATAACGAAAACAGTTGTCCTTGCTAGATATCGGCAGATGGAAAGGAAATATTCGAATGCCCAACCTTTAAAGATCCACATGGTTGTAATGTACAACCAGGGTTCGCACTTCGCATAATCCTGTTATTTCTCAAGTTATCCAAAGTACAATGCACAGCTCTTACTACCACTTTCTCTGCTCCAAAGGAAAAACACCCTCGTTTCCAAGCACCATTCAGCCTCTGACAGAAGTGGAAGGAAGATTTTGGAGCTCAACAAACGAACCAACCAACTTCTCCCACACTAGACAGAAGGGCTGAGAGAAGCCAAGATGTGAAAGTGCTAGCCCACGAGTATGTACTTCCTGGAAATAAACCTTTCATTAAAAACTGAAAGACCGAATTACCACCTGCAGAGGTGAGCTTCAACAACCTAAAGATGTATCCCTACCATCTACAATCCCAGTCGACGAGGGATGCTCTTAGGAGCCCCATGATCACGGCGTAACCCAGGTGTGGCAACCGAATTCCTTTCCTTGATTCGGAGGGCTTTCTCTTTTAATTGTTTCTTAGCTTCAGCATCGGCAAAAGCCTTCCGCACCTCCTCCATTTCTTCCTCCATAGCTGTTTTCTCTTCCTTCTGCTTTCGCCTCTGCTGCAGCCTTGACGTATGAGAATCTTTGATGCTGAAAAACATGGGCCCTAACTCAGCCAGCCAGTGTGGTTCTACAGCAGTCACACATTGCATGTACTCCTTCGACGTCAAAACCAGTTCGTGATAAACTATGTAGTCGGGTGTATAACCCAGCCCATAAAGAGCACTACTGGGATGCAAATGACATGGCATGCCCGTGCGACAGTTGACGTATTCTCCAATCCCCTTCAAACGTGCAGCATTATGGAAATATGACGAGCAGATTGCTTTCCTCACCATATCCCAATCAGTTCCTGAGGATGTAAGCGGTATCTTCTGCTGCTTCAAGATGTCCAATAACTGGGATCTAACTTCTCGGGCTTTACGAAGACCTTTCACATGAAGAAAATGATCATTGCACCAGTCTCCTCGATATTGGTTACTTTTCCACTGCTGGTAAACATTTAAGAGCGTCAAGTGGTCACTCTCTGGCACAAAAAACTTCTCTCTGGCAGCGTCACTTTCCTCTGCACGATCCTTGGGTCTGAAGAAAACAGATGGAACAGAGAGCATAGAGACGATTGTGAGGACCTCGTCCATGCACTTGAGCTGATGACCCATAAGGAGCATCTTGCCAAGTGGAGGATCCAGAGGAAACTCAACCATTTTGCGTCCCAACTGCGTGAGCCGCCCAACATTATCAAGGGCACCAAGCACCCACAACTGGTACATCGAATTCAGAATGTTCTCCTGCGGAGGGGGGTCCATAAAGTCAAACTCCAGTAGGTTATCAATATTCAGCGACTTCAAAAGCAGTACCACATTTCCCAAGTTCGTTCTCTGAATCTCAGGAACAGGATTTTGCAGCATTTCATTTTGATAAGCTGTTTCCGTATACAGACGGTAACATGTACCAGGGCCAGTGCGACCAGCACGACCTGCCCTCTGATCTGCAGCAGCACGGCTGCAAGGAAAGACCTGAAGAGCATCCATACCCATACGAGGATTGTACACTTTAATTTTGCCATAACCTGAATCAATAACATAAAATATCCCATCTACTGTTAATGATGTCTCCGCAATGTTGGTTGCCACAATGCACTTGCGAGCACCGTTCTCTGCCTTCTGGAAAATTTTGGCCTACAAACACACCAGCAGATATCAACTTCTGCAATTTCGTTTTCTTACTCACAAAGATTGCTACTTCATCGACCCAAAAACTATTGCTTTCATTGTCCTAGGGATAGAAACTGCTAGAGGGGAAAATAAAAGGAGAAAATGAAGTAAATACTTAAAGACAAGTCCTGTATTTGAGATTTGCAGAACATTTGAGATATAACGAATTCAGAATTGAGAGGTGAGATGGCAGTACAACACCTGCAAATCGGATGGAAGTTGAGAGTAGATAGGAAGAATGGCCAATGGAGTAGGAGGTTTCGCCGAGCTAGCTTCAAGCGCTTCCATCCGCTCAGCTAAATTGAAACAAACGCATTCAATTTCATCTTGCCCAGTCATAAAGATTAGAATGTCACCAGGAGGGCAAGTTATGTGAATGGACATGGCCTGCTTAACTGCTGCTTCCACATAATCCTCGCATGGTGTCTTACTGAACAGAATCTGCACCGGAAATGTCCTCCCAGGGATGTTGAAAACTGGCACACTGAAAACGAAAGCGATGACGTCATTTCTTTATCAAAGATACATACAACTACATTGACTAAAATTGCTAACCAGCATTACTAAAATCCCGTTGAAAACAAACCTTCCGAAAAAGTTCGAAAACTTCTGCGCATTGAGTGTAGCTGAGGTCACGATCAGCTTGAAATCGCGTCGGCGAGCCACGACTTGCTTCAAGATACCAAACAACACATCAGTGTTGAGAGAACGTTCATGAGCCTCGTCCATGATTACCACTCTGTTCACAAAAAGACAAAAAACAGTCACGTGTTTAGTTTTCGCACGCTTGCCTCTCAAACTCCAAACGCTATTCAAGCTCAATATGCAATCAGATTTCATTTATTTTTGCATGTTACTATGTATAAGCTGCAGAGGAGTAACAAGTAAACGCACCTGTACTGGTTGAGGTCAGCATCTCGCAAAGTCTCTCGCAGAAGCACACCATCCGTCATATACTGCAGAAACCAGAATAAATTGAATAAGAATAATACGTGCAAATCTATGCTATTAAGCACCAAGAATTAGCAATATAGAGCGTGTTCTACATCTAATGTTGCAACTATTTTCGTTAGAAGTGAAAGCACAATGGTGTATACGGAATACAAAAAAGTTGAATACCTTGATTATGGTATTAGGTCCAGTGACGTCCTCAAATCGAATAGCATACCCAACTTTGTCTCCAAGTTCACATTCCATCTCCTCACTCACACGTTTTGCAACACTCATTGCTGCTACTCTTCGTGGCTGAGTGCAACCAATCATCCCAAACGTGGTCTGTCCATCTTCGTGCAGATACTACAATGATTACAAAATGAAATACAGGGTTAAAAAACCAAAGATTGTACTAAATAGCATTATGTTCTCCCTCAATAATATCACTACCTACTTCCATTTTAAGAAAGGCAACATTCTCCTAGAATCACAGCCTTCAAAATCATCCCAAGATTTGCAAATGAAATGCAGCAACAACAGAAAATAGAGACCGGACCTGTGTCATTTGTGTGGTTTTTCCGGAACCAGTTTCACCTACAACTACCACAACTTGATTCTCCCTAATAACCTGCAATACACGACAACAGAAAGCTGTAATGAACTCAATCAACTCATCAGTTTTAATTCCTGACAATCCAAGGACCAGAAAATGAAAATTTTCAGGCAACTAATCCGAACCACTCACGGCATAAGTTTTGGTGAAGCCATCATCAACTCCAAGGATATGATCAATAACATGATACAAACAAGATGACATACCTGTAAAAGCTCGTCTCGCACAGAAAAGATTGGAAGGTATTGGCGCTGCTCTATGATCGACTTGGACTTAGAAAAGTCACTTGCTGCCTCTCCTTTTTCTTTCATGTGGCTCCCAAATTTAGCATTCTCTTTAAAGTCTACTTCACCTTCACCTCCTACAGCATCCTTATCTGCATCAATCTGATAGTCCAACAGCCGGAACAAGTATGGGTAACATGAGGGCATGTTTAATTGGCAGGAAAACAAAAAAACAAAATACCAAAAAGTAGTGACACTCGTCCACATGCACTGAAAGGTCGTCTGCATTACGATACGCCTATTTATAATAGACCCAGGGAGAAATTCAATAGAAGCTGCTGAAAAACACAAGAACATAGAACATTCTAGTTCATAAAGTGTGCATCGCAAGTAACATTTCACGAAACTAGTGCAGGTCCTATATCACAGAAAATCTGCATTCCACATCTGTTGACATCAAAGCTTAGCCTAGCTGTGAAAGAGCTCAAGAACACACCTCCTCCTCGGTCTTTTCAACACCTAGTATGTTCCCTAGCTTGGAGCCTGCAAGCTCCCAGAAACGCTGTCGTGACTTGTTGGCGCTTTGCTTCTCACGCGTTTCTCGAACCAAAGCTGAACCTTTCCTAGATATGATGGCCATATCTGATGTTGGGTCCTTGATTGGCATAACTGACTCAGCCTGCTTGGTATAGACCACTCTCCCATCCAAGAATGGTGGCTTTGTGTCTGTTGCAACGGTCCAGCATAGAAAACATCATTTCCACTTCAAATTGAAAGATAAGAGCCGAGTCGTTTTATTCTCACATAATCTTACTAGCAGATGATCACATCGAATAGCAGAACAAAAATACATACAAAAATCCTAATCCAGCCACAACATCAAACGATCTCATCGTTCCCGAGCATGACTAATTAAAAATATTAGTCGTACATTCCTTGCGGTCACTGCGCAAAAACAATTTGAATTCCTTCAATTGTTATAGATCTACAATATCAGTCTCCACCATAACAAAAGACCAGTAAACTGATGGTACGTAACTCCAGTTGCATGAAAAAGTATGCATGTGATTGTCCAGGGATCACTCACCATGAGTAAGTAAAATTACGCGATTCTCATCCTCATCGTCAAACTCTGTTTGCTGTTCTGTTCCACGAACGGCGCCTGATCGCAACAACTGCCTATCTTCCCATTGTGCATTATCTGCACTGAGTTGTGACAGCTTCTTGCTTTGGGCCAAGCTCATGTTTGTTCCATCCCTCCGTTTCTGAGCAAACATCATCATCATCATCACCATCAAAACTATTTCCAACAATCAACTAAGCTGTGAATACACTTAAACGAAAAGTCTACGCTAGAATTAACAGTAAATAGCCCAATGAAAACTTCAAGGGATTCCAGTGTTAAGAAGGAGTAGAAAGCATACCAGGCGTTTCACCATTTCAGCTTCCCTTTTCTTGAAAGTTGCTTCACCACCAATGAATGGTTGCGCACCCTCCGAATCAAAACTTGCACCACCTTCTTCTTGATTATACCTGCCAAAACTCCTAGGTCAATATAGAAAGTGGTAGCATCAATCAAACCAAGCATGCGTACTTCAAGTAGGAATGCACACTCAGCATACACTATCACAAGTAAATATTTTTCTGCGAATTCCACATTAAATCCGGCATATAAGTCCTCACCAACTCCGATCAGCTTCCCGTTCTGCTTCCTCCATTTCAGCACGTGTCTGCTCGTCCATTTCCCAACCTTCACCGTCTCCACCTCCACTAAGACTAGATTTACCAATCTGCATAAAGCACAGATGGACACGATGACCTAAAGTCAAATACTATCATGGCCGAACAAACCAACAGATAGTGCAATACCAGATCGAATCGCCATATCCCACGATACAAAGTCCAATTGAGACACCTAAAACTAATGCAATCTAAGTAAGCAAACCCACAGGATGAGCTAACTCTGAAAACATCCCATGTCGAGAACTGCATCAATCCTGCATCTCTATCACCAAATACACCACTCTAAGTTTGACACAAACGTGAGACAGGTCAAAAACAGCATAAAGCAGTGAGGAGGAGACAGAAGGTGAAAGGAGGAGCTGGATAAAAACAGTACCGAGGTTCCATTCCGAGGAGTGGATTGAGACCTAAACTGTAGCTTATGATTCTGCTCTCTTCCCTTCGGAGTATATTTACTTGAAACATGTCGTGTACCTCCACCAGATGGAGTCGCACCCCCTGCTCTTATAGGAGATGGTGATGGAGATGCCATGTCCCATGGTGAGGGTGAAGCTGCAATGAAACAAAATACACACCAAAATAACCGAGAATAAGCAGTCAGAACGTTCTAGCAAAAAATGATATCAGGACAAATTGCCTTCAACGACAGTAAGCTAGAGGATTTACAAAAAAAGCATCGTGGATTGTGAAAGATTACAAAACTTGGACACTGTAAGTCAAATTTCAACAGAACATAAATAGTGCAGAAAACAAGAAGCCCACATCCCTCTGGAGCCAGGTTGAACCTGACATGCCTGAAGGCCAAACAAATCCTGAAGTAGTTCACCCAATACATAATGAAGTTACATGACATACATCTGAGCCCCAGAATACATAAGAAGTCACGGACAAATCAAATATAATCCTCAAGAGCGCAAACAGACTCTGCGCAGAAATACTAAAAATTCCATGAATGAGACGTTACCTTGGTAAGGACTGTCTCCACCTTCCCACGGAGAGGCCATCCGCGACTCAGCAGGGGACGCTGGAATAAAGTTTCCAGCCGGTGACGGGGGAGGATATGATCGATCATGGCGAGGAGTGGCACCACCACGGCGCGGAGTTTCTTCCCACTGCCAGGATCTATTGTCCCAAGTAGTGCGTCCTGACAAGCAGTCATCGTCCAATAACTTTTCAGGAAACTTAAATGATAGATCATGAAATTAGTGCACGCTTGCACCATGAAGCCACGCATGTAGAAATGTAGTCATCTCGGGCGTTCAATAGTCAGCTAGACTAATCATTCTCGTTTCCAACACGCGCTGTGAGCAGTTAGTACACGAATTCATCTCTCTAAATGCAGAATAGATGGCACCAGCTCCCTCTTAGACATAATCAATCTTGGATAAACAATCTCGTCACCTAGAAATAAACCATTTCATGGTTTGTTCTTGGTGAACAATAATGTCCATGAATTGTCAACAAGCAGTATTAAGCATCAGCCATGCAAACCACATGGATTAACTATGGATAGAACGCATAAACGTACCTGAGGAAGGTCGCCGTGGGCTAGGGCTTGGGCTAGGACTAGGAGTGTAATCATTTCCATACCCCCGTCTGCTCCTCTCTCTATCAGAATAAGAGCTTCTCCTGTCTCGCTCACTCCTTGACTCATGCGTATCGTCCCGGAAATAATCGCTACGCCTATCAGGTCTCTCCTGACTACTGCTTCTTTCATGTTTGTCGGATGGCCGTTCATTATCATCAGATTGATCACTATCTCCTCGTAATCGCTCCCTATATTTGCGAGGAGCTCCATGAGAACTCTCTCTCAGAGACGGAATTGCTTCATCTCCATCCTTTTCTACTGCTCTCTCAGTATCCTCAGTTTGACTAGCTGCTACAGATATGTAGTGCGGCCTCTTCACATCCCCTGTTTTCTCGCCCTCTGCTGCTCGTTTTACACGTTTCTCCGCCGCTAATTTATCAAGACCTAATATAATCAACCAAATAAAACCAAGTACGTTGATTCAGGCAACTCATGCTCAACTCATTCAATACTGATAGAATTGAGACTCAATTACAGTGAAACCCTATAATCACTCCAATGAAAAACGACCAAAGACCTGCATGAAGGCCGAAAATAAGTACAGAATTGCGCAAAAATTGGGTACCTTCAACAAGGTGAACAAAGATAATTAAGAGCACTCACCCAGGATAGATTTGCCACGAGCAACGGGCACTTTGAAAACAGGCCTCTGCTGCTCCTCACTAGCCATGACGACCCGTCAAGCCTCGCCACCTTTCGCTGGCCGGGGGAGGTTAAACCATCTCAAATACTGCGCGCGATGTGTTACCTCTTCGTAACGGACACTGCGAGAAAGCGGCGTGCAACACACAAGTGCGCGACGAACTTCAGGACAGAGAGAAATCCGAGGCGAGATGGTTCGAGGCTGCAGCGATGCAATGAAAAGGAGAACAAAGACTTGGAAACACTGATGCAAATCAGCCAAAACCCAGAAACCGAAGCCGCAAGACAAAGGGGGTCCGGGCAAAGGGGGTTGCAACAGGGGCACCTAACCCCCGTCCTCCACGAGTTCATTTGTTCTCTCTCACGTTGTTCGTATCCTCTTCAGTAACTCACGCTCACTTTTGATTATTGCAATATGTGTCCCAAACACCATATGTCTATCACTATGTATTCATTCCTTTATTTTTTTTTATATTGAATACTCTTTTTATTATGCTTTATTTTTTAATATTTTTATTTATTTGTGTGGGTTTATATTTTAGTAATTTTTTTGTAAAATTGAAGCTGATAAGTTTTACTAAAAAATGTTTTTATTGTGGTTGTAAATGAACTTATTGGTAGGTTTGACTATTCAAATCTCATTATAAAATAATAATAATAATAATAATTAAGACTGAGCTTCAGAAACTTTTCTTGTGTCATTTCGTAAACATGAAAAAAATAGACAAGTGATATGAATATGTTTTATTTGATATGAAGATCACAATGCTTAGATTTCAGTGATCTCATTGATTAAATTACACGTAAATAATTTTATTTTTATTTTACTTTATTTTAGAACTTTTTACCTTCTATTTTTAAAATCTAATCTGATTGGAAGTGATGTGGTTATGATGTGCCCATTTATTTTGTTCTATTTGTCTCAATGCTGTAGGGTTTAGGTATGACTACGTTTTAAATTCCAACTCTATCTTCTTCTTTTTTATTAATTTTAATGGAGTTAAACTAATGTTTATATATAGTGTTATAAGTGAATATAGGTTATGTGCAGACTTTCGAACTTTGATGTATATCATCTAAAAAGTTCAAAAAAACACCTTTTTGTGTAAAGAATGAGTAGGTCCGGTTACAGTATTTTCAAGAGGTCATAGCAAATTTCCATACATTGAATACCAAAGATTTGCAAACATACGAAGGAGAAGTGAAGCTCATCAAGAAACCAAAGTCATTCTGAGCATTGAGAGTTAAAGATTCATTTACTTCAGTAAATATATATATATATATATATATATATGTATGTATATATATATATGTTTACTCATCTTCTTCTTCTTCTTCTTCTTATTTCATCCTTTAGATTGCATGTTTTACAAACGATTGACAAGATTTCATACCATTCTGGTTTCTCTTATAGAGAGATGAAGATGAGATGGCACAAAACTCCCACTAAATTAATGTGCCCTCAAAAATTTACACCAATTTTGCTTAGTTATTTTATAAAGTATAGTGTGATTATTGACGAACAACTATGAACTGTTTGTACAGCTGGAGAGCAGAAATTCTGCCAAGGAGGTATCTGGAAGTGTGAACAGAGCATTTCTTCTGTCTACGTGGCACGCAGTGAGTGGGTGGCTTGCTCCCGCCCTGGTCAGGCTTCGCGGGAGGGACCAACTTCCAGAGCTCTGCTCCAACCGAAGTTTCTCTTGCCGACTTTCTCTCGCTCTTCTTCGCCTCCTCTTCCGTCCCTTTCTTTCTTTCTCTCCCTGATTTCATTCCCATCGTTCTTGCGTCAAATCGCCTGTGCCAAGAAAATCTGGCACCAAACTGCTTTGATTCACCTGTCGTTCTCCGCCTGCTGACTGCTATTGTGTTCGTGACATTATTCACTGGACATTGATTCTTCGTTACATATTTGGAGACAAGAGCTTGCGGGATAAGTTTCGGAATCCTCTGGAGTCTCGACCTTCAACACCAACCTTCCCCGTCTTTCACACTCGATAGCGCTATTAAGATGCTCTAAGGAGCAGAGATTTTGCTTTTACGTGCATGACGTGCTGCCGTGTCTTGTCGAATAAATCAGCCCTACAGTAAGCTATTTCAATTTTCTTCGTATTAAATTTGATATATTAATCTTTTGATAGGCTGAGTCAAAGCCTTTCATGCAATAAGCTCTGTTCATCTTGTTGTAATTTTGAAATAGCTTACTTTATGCATCATTCTTTTGAGAATTGGAGGAAATATTTTTCTCAAATTCTACTTCTCTGCTTACTTTTCATGGGATTTGTTAATAGAAATATTGGTCCGTTGGCTTGTACACGTAAACATTCCATGCGTAGGTGCTCTGGGCGATGATTGTCAGGCACAGTGTTGTGAATGATAATACCGACACTGATCCTTAGCCGAATCCCCTCAGTACATCGTCAGGATTAAACTGAATAAAAGATTGATCGCTTACTTCAAAATCGAACAGTTGAAATTGGTAGAATAGAAACGACAACCTGCCGATATAATAAGAGATGACGTGGTTGGCTGCAATCTGCTTGGGAAATGGCTCAATAATTTAAATTACTATTGCCATAAGAATTCTTTCACTCTGGTTATTTATTAGGGAATTATGATTTGAAAATTTCATCCAATTTATAATCATTTTTCAATGCTTGTTTCCTACATATCTAACGTGATTTTATCAATACTTCCTTTGTCTGTTCATTCTGCCTTACTGCAAATTCAAGGGATAAGAACGCAGTACCACGTCTTCAGCACACAATAGTAGTATTTTTGCGCCACGTGATCTTTCTTTCCTCCTCCTACCTGTGACTAAGTCCTTGAAGTGTTGTGCAATTTCTTTAAAAACTTTTGGCGGACCTGATGCAATTTCAAGTTGGTTAACCAAGCAAACCGATGATACCGCAAAAAATGGTTTGGTCTGAGTATTAGGATGTGTAGATTATGATATTCGAGCGAATGCGTCTGTGCTGTGACAGAGATTGATTTGTCGAGTTCATGCACATTTGGATGTCGATGCCGAACTATCAATTGTAAACATCGAGATTGGGTTGCTCTTTTTAGTCGGATTGTAAGGCATGTGACTCTTGTGATTGGAAGGACTTTGTTTCTACCTTGTTTCTGTTCTTTTTAAAAGCTTTTGAGGTAGGCTCATCTATATTCACATCAGCTTGTCTGTAATGCTATCGATGCAAGAAATCTAGGACATCGAGATGAATGCAAATTGTGCGTTTCAGATATGAATGAATAGAAATACCCCCTGTTTGGAGCTGCTTCTGAATGTTCTGGCTGGTGCCTGTGGACTGAGCTATTACGTTGTCACCAGTTCAAGGGTAATATACTGGAGTGCTATGGTTACATTTATCTTGAGCTACTCATTTTCCTTTACTTTGGTGGACCACTGCAGTGAAGAGCGGAGGAATCCTTGTTAAGCTGCGGTGTCATGGGTTGAGCGGACTACGGCAATGGTTAAGCGAACAACTGGGCGAACAAGCAAATTGTGTGGAGCTAGACCTTGCCCTCATGGGTGCGCTTACGGCGGTCTCGATAGAAAAATAAATAAATAAATCAATATTGATTGTGTGTCGAAGAGAGGATTGTTAGGTAGTGTGTTCCTGTGGTTCATGATGCGTGTGGAATTTAGTTGAGTTTTGACTCCTCTCCAACGCCCAATGTGACCAGCAGATGTGCCGAGTCTATAAAACCTGAACAGAAGGACGCTGCGCTTGTTGATCCAACTCCAACAATGCCATGCGTGTATGCATGTGACTTGGATAAAATTCTGCACTCCATGAGTTGAGTTGCATCAGAGTGTAGTCGGCCAAGGATTGGCGATTGTGCTTGGTGTTGGGTCGACCTTCACTGGCAGCATCTTCCCTGTTTTGGAGTCATCGTCTAGCACCTAGCGATCAAGCAAGGTGGCGGAGCAGCTTGTCTAGCACCTGGGCAATTAGGCAAGGGTGGCGGACTGTGGTGGTAGAACTCCACTCACAACCAGTCGACCAGCGTGGCATTTCTTCAAGCTCAATGAGGGCTCCAGGGCGATCATATAATAAGTAGAGTAGGTTTAGAAGAACCTACTTAGTTTAGAGTTTTCATCATGTATTTTTATTTTTATTTTTATCTTGTGCTAGTACCACCTTTTGGTTTTGTTGTGGTTTGTTGTTTTACAGGGAAATTGAAGTAATTTTAGGATGAAGTAGAAGAAGTCTTAGGTATGGATTTAGAATTATTTAGGGATTAGAATCAACAAGAATTCCTAAATAATTCTAAATCTTATTTATCAATAAAATAAAATAAAAAACTGAAAGTGAATAAAAAAGAAATAGAAGTGAAAGCTACAGACATCAAAGAAGAAGATTCTAGAAATATTTTTAGAATATTCTATTAGATTTTAAAAGGTTTCAAAAGATTCTAAAAAGATTCATAGAAGATTTTTAAAAGGTTCTAAAAGGTTCTTAAAATATTTTAGTAGATTCTAGAAAGTTCTAAGAGGATTAATTTTTTTTTTTGAAAAGCTTTTTAGGATTGTTCTATCTTCAGGTAACATGGAAATTTCTCAAGAAGTTTTTTAAGGTTGTTTCTTCTTTAAGCAATATAGAAACTTCTCAAGGTGCTTCTTAAAATTGCTTCATCTTTAAGTAATATGGAAACTTTTTAAGAAGCTTTTTAATACCTAATATATATATATATAGATATATATATTAGAATTGATGTAGAGGAGATTCTCAATCTCAACATACATCTCTTGGAGATCTAGTTAACTTTCTTGGTGTTGATTTTATATTCATTTGATTTAATTAAGTTCTTATTAGCTTTTATGTTGAATTTTTTTGATTCAACTTCATATTTGGTCTTATATATAGTGCATCTATGACAATTTATTGAGACTATCTTTTTATTCATACTAAAGCTTGATTCTTCTTAATAAAGAGTAGATTATCTCTCTTCTTAAAGGCATTTAAGTACTTTAGAAGTTGCAAAATATCCTCTTATAAATTAGTATTGTTTAGAAATTCTTTTTTCTTCTTTTAAGATGGCTAGAGGTGAAGATGTTAGTATGGCTGAGTCTCTTGAGTCCAAATTAGTTATTATTATGAAGACACTAAATACTTTAACTTGTAGAACTACTGAAAGTGAAGAATTTTTTGTAAGATTTCATGGTGATGTAAGACATGGAGCAAATCAACTTGTAATGTAATTACTTTCTTGAGCTTCTACATCTAAGGAGGTGGTAGCACCTATACTTCAATAAGAAAATTCATCTATTCAATGAAGTTAAGAACCTTGGATTTGTCATGTAAAAAGTTTGATGGCACACATTTAAAGTTCTAAGGGTCTGCTAATCAAATTCAATTGAGAACTTTTCTACAATTTGAGTGCTATTCAACAAAAGAGTTGCAAATTGATTTAATTTAAATCTTGCTTACAAAACAAGTCTTATCATGATTTGCTCCTTTATTTGAAAAGAGATCTCTAATCGTAAGTAATTTCAAAGTTTTTTTAGAAGCATTTACAAAGGCATTTAGAGAATATTATAAGGCTTGATAGACAACAACAAAGATTTATTTATTACATCAAGAGTCACATTTTGTATTAGTTTATACATCTGATTTTAGGCAATTGGCTTTTCACATCAATTAGAATGAATAAACTCTTATGAGCCAATTCTATTGGAAATTAAGAGATGATGAAAAAGACCTATTATTATTATTATTATTTGATCTTCAAATACTCAATGAAGCTATCAATTAACTTATAAAGTGTAATAATTGATTATTTTAATCCCATCAAGATCAATGCTTGAGGACTTTGACAAAGCAATGAACTAAAAATTATATTTTATTGCTTTAATAAATAAATTTGTCATAAATATATATCTACTATAAATATTATCTAAGTAATATGAATAAGTAGAAGTAGATAAAAATAAATTAATTTCATAATACATTCTAGATAAGCTTCCTAGAAGCTTTCTAGAAGCTTCTTAGATGGTATTTTGAATTTACATGTATTTATAATTAATTAGTAGATTAAAAACTTGATCAACAAGCTAACCACATGCCACATGTATTGATAGCTTGTAAAACAAGCTTACTATAAAGCACCCATATAAAAAACTTGCTTTACAAATTAAGATATGTGTCATGCAAAGTCAACACGTTTTTGGAGGTCCTATAAAACATTGCCACATAGATCCTAAGTAGATAGTATATATATAGGTAAGAGTGAAGCCTTCTTTATTCTTGTCAACTCTTTTCCTGCTTTTAATTTAGTTTCAAGAGTCCCTAGTTTTCTTGTCTTTTGGCAATAGCCATTCCATTTTTTTTTTATATATTTTTTATACATAATTTTCTATTTTTATTTTTTTATATTTCTTTGATTTTTTTTTGTTTGTTTATTTTCTTTCATTGAATTTTTATTCTTAATAGATTGATAAGAATATACTTACAATATCAAAGCTTTGTTTTTTTTTTTTTTTTTTTAAATTAAGAATAGATTATCTCTTTTTTTTTAATAAAACTTAAGTGTATTAGGAATTATAGAATATGCTCTTTTAAATTGATATTGTCCTTAATATTTTTTCTTTATTTTAAAGTCTTTTTTTCTATTTGTTATGAGCAATATTAGACATCTTTCTTTCTTTAAGTATTATCATGACAAAACTCCTTAAAATGAAGATTGAAATGATATAAATATAAGAATTATTGAGGAAGTTAATACTTGTGATGCATCAATGCAATTTACTACTAGAAATAGCAATAAAAATGGCACGAAGTAAAGATATAGAGATGATTGGAGCTGCTTCAATATTTGCACCAAATTATATTTTTTATTCTATCGTGGAACACTCTTCTAGCGTTAGAGAACTAATGGTTGTACTACTCAAGAAGTTTGATAGCACAAGATTCAAGTTTTGAGGATTTATCAATTAAATATAACTTGTAATTGAACTTCAACTTCAAAGCTATCCAAGTCCATGATCAAAGGTTAGATTCATTGGTATACATTTTTTTGATTTTGCATTATTATAGTTTTTATCTTTTTTTAAATATTGAGATCTAATATTGAATAATTAAGAGGCTTTTTTGGCAAAGTTTCAATCCATGTATGGAGAACATGATACAATTTGTGTTGCAACCAATAAAATTTGTATTTTGTGACAAAGCAATTTATTGGTAACATTATATGCTTTATAGTTTTGACAACTTGTAATTAATATCAAGTGAGATGATGCTGTACTTGTTAGCTAATTTCTCTATAGATTATAATATGAGGTAAAAAAATTGATACTCAACTTATCTCATTCACAAACATTGAATGAAGTAATTAACTTTGCTGTAAGGTATGACAATTGACTTTTTAAATTATCATCTAAGAATTGCATAATTGTACCTCAACATTACTTTAATTCAATAATAATGCCAACGTCTTTTTAACACATACATTCAAAAGTAGAAGATATGCAAATTGATACAATATGTTTCAAACTTCTTGTTGAACAAGAAAAAAATCGTCATTGTTAAAAAGAATTGTGCTTATATTATGGAGAACCTAAACAAACTGCTCAACATTATCTAAAGAAGTGATACAATCACAAAATGAGGAGTATGGCTATCAAAGAAGATAGTATGTCAAAAGACAAGTTTGTCTAGTTATAATAGGAATTGTGTAGTTAGAAACTTATACCATACCTAGTAAAGGCTTTATTTTTTTTCAAAATCTTCTCCTTGTTTTACAATAAATTTTATTTTAGGATCTAAATATCATAAAGCTTTTATCTTATTAGATTTAAGAGTATTAGCATGTTTCTTAGATGAAAAAATTACTAAAAGACATAGCATATATTTAATAAAAAGAAACTAAATCTGTTCATGTAGAAATCATAGATAGTTATCTATTGTCTTCAAGAAATATTATTCATGAAATTCTTTCTATAGAAATAACAACTAATAGACATAGTAGCTTTGTAATATTTAATATTATTAAATTTCTTTCTAATCCAATTATTTTAAGTTTATCATGGCTAAAAATATATAACTTAAAAATAAATTGAATTACTTATAATCTTGACTTTTCTAAAAGTATAACTAAAAATATAATTAATCTTTTGTCATTCTTTAGCTTTCTTTAATTGCACCTTTATTGTTGTATGTAGCTCTAACAAAAGATTTGTTAAATCTTCCACTATAGGATTATCAACTTTTAAAAAGTCAAAAGTATTCAATTGTGGATGATAACCACTATTGGCAAAGAAAGGTGCTTATTGAGTAGAAGAATGCATTGTATTATAAGCAAAATCTGCTAATGTCAAAAGAATTTTCTAATTTTCTTATTGATAATTGATGATACACCTTAAGTTGTCAAGGACAAGAACATGATAAAAATAAATAAATAAGTGAGACTTCTCTCAAAGAAAGATGACAAAATAGAAATAACTTGATATGTATATTAAGAAAGAAACTGGAATGGCTATTGCCAAAAGCCAAGAAAACTAGAGACCCTTGAAACTAGACTGGAAGCAAGAAAGGAGTTGACAAGAGTGAAGAAGGCTTTACTCTTATTTCTATATATACTATCTAACTAAGGGCTACGTGGCGACGTTCTATAAGACCTCTAATATGTGTTAATTTTGTAGGACACATGCCTTGACTTATAAGGCAAGTTTTTCTATGTGTGGGCCATATAGATAGCTTGGTCTTCAAGCTAACAACATGTGTGGCACATGGCCAACTTATTAACCACGTTTTTAATCCAAAAAGTCAATTAAAGACACCTATAAAGTCAAAGCAACATCTATGAAGCTTCTAGGAAGCATTCATAGCAAATATTATAGAATTAATTTATTTTTACCTACTTTTATTTACTTCTACCTATTTATACATGTAATTATTGGCTTACATGCATATGTTCGTGACATTACACCTCCTTCTAGGGATGAGTTCCACAAAGAGCGGTCATCATATGTTGAGAAAATCTATAATGCGACGAATTATATTTGCCACATACTCTGAACTTTATTCTCTTCAAAGATAATTGATAGTGCCTTTCAACCATTGGTAGTATCTCATATCAAGGTGGGAAGACCATCCAGTTATTTGATCATTGTTGAGGCCTTTATAACTTCCTTCGAATAAAACATTTGGAATACCGTCAGGAATTGTTCCTACCTCTAGTAAAATCACCAAACATCGGGAGTTCCTTCCAAGGTCGTGATACCAAACACATTGTATCTCGCCATCTATTTGAGGAAGAACATGTCGTTCTTGAAGATCTTCATCTCGATTGCGTTGTCTTGAAGGTTGTGACAATTGTAATGTCTCATCTCACAGGTCGGCAAACGAAGGCTCTTGAGTCAAATCCATTGATTGTTGGTTCTCCATCTCTTCAATGTCACAACTACAAAGAAGCTACAAACAAGGATTGAAAGTAGAATGTTATCTTGCTTAGATCTTGTTTCTTTTATAAGGAAGGTTTTCATCTTGATTTTGATAGATGTCATTGATAAAAAGCCTCCATCGCCTTTACTGCATTTGCAAGATTCTTTAGTGGCTCCCATATGCATTCACTAATATCATATGCACACCAATGGACAAGATATTCAAATTTATTTTTGCAGCGCCTTGAATCTAAGACTTCTTCCACTTCAAACTCTTCATTATTATCTACTTCTAGAGGAGGAGGTGGAGCTTGTCTTCTTCTTGGTATGTCCACTGTCTTGTATGGTTCAAGAAGAGATACATGGAATACTAGATGGATTTTTATTGACTCATGTAGGTGTAAACGATATGCAATTGGATTGATTTGTGCAGAAATAGAAAATAGTCCAAGCCTTTGATAGTCCAACTTGTCACAAAGAGGAGTGGTCTTGATATTAAGATGAAGTAACCATATCTTATCACCTATGTGGAATGGTGGTTGTTTCTTTCAATAGACATCTGCATTGATCTTTCGTTGATTAACACGCTCCGTTTGTCCATCAGTTTGAGGATAAAATACGAAAGATAGTTTTATATCCACTTTTAGAATCTTGAAAAGAGTCCATCAAAATCTTGATACAAATTGAGTTCCCCTATCTAATATAATATCTTTGATTAATCTACAATAGCGATAGATATTGTCAAGAAAGAGCTTAGTTGTTTCTTCACTTGTGTTAGATTTTATACATGGTACAAAATGTGCCATCTTGATAAAACGATCTATTATCACGAATATAGAGCCATAAGAACCTGAGATTGGAAGATCAGTGATGAAATCCATAGAAACAAAAGACCATAGTTGTTTTAGAATGGATAATGGCTGAAAAAGTCTATGAGGTTGGTGACAAGGAGTTTTTGATCTCAAGCAAACATCACAAGATTGTACAAAATCTTTGATTGCTTTTTACATTTGAGGCCACCAAAAGTCCCTAGATATTAGTTCTAAAGTTTTATTGTACCCAAAATATCCTGCTGCTGAAAAGTCATGATGAGCTTGAAGAACACGTAATCGAGCTTCACCTTCTAGAACATATAGACGTCCCTCAAAATATAATAGATTCTTCTTGAATTCAAACTTCGAAGTATCATGAGACTTTGAAGGATTTCCCATAATATTACAAATAAGAGGATTGGAAGACATACTTGACTGAACTTGCTTAATGAAAGTTGAATCAACAGTTAGTGTTGATTTCATTGCTCGAAAATGAAGATGCTCTGGCTTCAAGAGAATTGTCCATTGTTGATTGAAAGTAGCATCTCCTTTCTTTAGTACAAGGTAAGATCATCTAAAGAGTGTATCTGACAAACCTTCTTATTTTTTTAGTCGATAAGTGATCTTAAATTCGAATCTTGATAAAAACATATTCTAATGGGCTTGGCGACGATTCAAAATACGTACTGATATAAAATATTCAAGGTTCTTATGATCTGTATACATTGTGTCTGAGTTAGAAGCACCTTCTAGATAATAGTACTATTCTTGAAACGAATCCATGATTGCAAGAAGTTCTTTGTCGTGGATCTCGTAGTTGATCTTGGCTGTTGAAATTTTTTTGGAATGAAAAGCTATTGGATGAAGTTTATTATCTGTTCCTATTTGTTACAATACGATACTCAAAACAAAGTCTGATGCATCTATTTTCATAAAAAATGGCTTAAAAAAATCGACGCGATACAAGTTTGGTACAAAAACAAAGGTTGTCTTCAAAGCTTCAAATGCTACTTCTACTTCTTGATTCTATTGAAGTTTGTCTTTACAAGTCTAACATGTAAGTGGAGCTGCAACTTGAGAGAAGTCTTTGATAAAGATCCGATAGTAGTTGGCAAATCCCAAAAAGTATTGGACATCTCTTATCGTTTTTGGGATCTTCTAATCCATAATAGTTTGAATTTTCTTAGGATCTATCATAAGTTCATCAATTGAAATGATGTATCCTAAGAAGTCAACTTGAGTAGTATGAAATATATACTTTTTTTATCTTGGCATAGAGTTCCACATCTCTTAGTTTTTGTAATACATGACGAATATAAAATTCATGTTCTTCTATATTCTTAGAATAGATTAAGATGTCATGTAAGTAACAGACAACAAAATTATCTAAAAACTCCCAAAATACATCATTCATTAGATGTTGGAATGCTACTGGTGCATTTGTAAGTCCAAAAAGCATGACATTGTATTCAAAATGTCTATACTTTGTTCGAAACACAGTCTTCCATTCATCTCCTTCTTTGATGCGTATCAGATTATATGCTCATCGTAGATCTATTTTTGTATAGATCTTAGTTTGATTCAATTGATCAAGGAGTTCAGATATCAAAGGTAGCGAGCACCTATTTTTGATAGTGATTTTGTTGAGTCTTTGATAATCAACACAAATCTGTAATGATCTGTCTTTTTTCTTTTCAAATAAAATTGGAGCTCATATTAGAAATTTGGAATGGTGTATGAAGTTCTTGGCTAGATTTTCTTCAATATACTCCTTGAATTCAGCCAACTCATTTTGAGATAAATTTTAGATTGGTCCAAATGGCGATTGTGCTTATTTTTGAAGGTCAATTGAGCAGTCATAAGAAGGATGTTTCGGAAGAGTATCCACATTCTTCTTTTCAAATACATCTTAAAAATCTTGATATTGGCTTAGAATGCCACTTGAAGTCTTTCCACTAGTAGAAACAGGTGTGGCATAAATGACACAAGGTGATCCTTCTTTTACAACAAGTAAGAAAGCTCTTGCACCTACAAATATAGGTTTAATTATACCAAACTTATGACTTTCTACTTGATTAACTACATTCTTAGTTATACTTTCAGAAAAGTTAAGACTACGAGAAGTTTAATCTATTTTAGGATTATATTTTTTATTATACTAAACTTATGACTTTTTACTTGATTAACTACGTTCTTAGTTATACTTTTAGAAAAGTTAAGACTACGAGAAGTCTAATCTATTTTAGTATTATATTTTTTTAGCCTTCATAAATCTAAAATAACTAGATTAGAAAGAGATATAATAATATTAAATATTACAAAGCTACTATGAATATTAGTTGCTATTTCTATAAGAAGGGTTTTATGAGTAACATCTCCTGAAGACAACGGACAACCATCTATGACTTCTATATGAACAAGTTTAGTTTTCTTCACTAAAAATATGCTATGTCTTTTAGCAATATTTTCATCTAAGAAACATGCTGAGGCTCCTGAATCTGAGAAGACAGAGGCTTTGTAATGTTTAGGTCGTAGAATAATATTTATCGTAAAATATGGACAAGGTTCTGAGGAGAGGATAGGACCTTTACTAGGCATTGTATAAGGTTCCAGCCACATGATCCCTATTGTAGCTGGACAAATTCATATTCTGACATGCTATCTTCTTTGATCGCCGTTGTCAGGGTAGAGAGAGTTTGCCTCAAGAAAGCGATGGGCTTCTGGCTGCCACTAAATACTCAATCAAGTCTAAGATATAAAAAATCAAGTTTATACATATAATATTTTCTCTTTTTAGGCAATTATATCAAAACATTAGCCCAAGTACCAAGAAAACATCCAAATGTATGATAAAATATCTTAAAACCTTATATATCTTTATGAGAGATGTTTTCTGAACTTCAATAGCTCATATCTCACGATCGAACCATCCAAACAACCTAAAATTTTACATAAAGTACTAATATGCTGTCAAAAACTACCACAAAAAATTCAACCACAAATTCATTACGGATCTTGAGATATCACCAAAATCCTAACAGTAGCTTAAAATCCTAGCTTACATACACCTATGTGCTAATTTCTTCATATCTCACAAAATAAGTACTCAAATACCATGAAATTTTAATTTATAGCTTTTTAACTTAATAACTCACACTTATAGAAATTTTGAGCCAAAACTTCGTCCAAGAACTTAAGATATGGCTCCAACCATTACTATTAACAAAATGTCTCACTTACTGCTTTTGAATTACATGTGCTATCTTTAATGCCCTATAACTCCTTCACTTAGACTTGGAATTCGTCAAATAGTATATATTAAGTATAGCCAAAAAAGTGTTTTCTCCAGTTCTAGTCGCCGATCTTTGATTGTTTTTCGTACGCATATGTTATGCTATAAAGAATGAGAGTAGATACAAATTTGATACCTTAACTTTGAACACCTATATCTCCTTCAAAAAAACTTGAAATCACATAAATTTTTCACTCAAATTATACCTCAAATCCTGAACTTGCTGATCTTAGCCTCCCAAGCTCGAATGACGTCGAAAGACAAATCCTAATTCCTAATAAGGTCTCGAGCAGCCTCTTTGAAGCCCATTGGGCATGGCCTTCGACCAATAGGAATGAAGTTTTCCATTCCTTGCCTTCATCCAACCATGTCTTGCTTTCATCCCTTCCAATAAGCCTCCTACTAGTTAAGAATTTCTTCTTTAGGCTCTAATCTCCTCTCAAGGCTCCATACTAAACATGTAGGTTCTATAATGTTTTTTTTTTTTTAAAATGCTATAACTAAAAAGATGAACTCAAAATAAAGTTTCTTAAATCTACTCTCTTTAAATTAATCTATTTAACCATTTTAACATACACCAAGACTTATGAACATATTATATGTTCTAATTAATTTTTACATATTATAAGTTTTTACAGTATGACACTGTACTCCTCATTTTATGGTTGCGTTGCTTCTTTGGACAATGTTGAATAGTATATTTGGATTCTCTATAGTATAAGCACAATCCTTCTTAACAACGACAAGTCTTTTCTTGTTTAGTAAGAGTTTTGAAATGTACGACATCAATTTACATATCATCTACTTTCAAATGTATATGTTGAAGAGATGTTGGTGTTTCCATTGAATTATAGTAACGTTGAGGTCCACTTATACGATTCTCAGATCATAATTCAAAAAGTTGATTGTTGCACTTCATCGCAAAATCAATTGCTTGACTCAATGTTTGAGGATCAGATAAGTTGAGCATTAATTTTTTTACCTCATATTGTAATCCGTAGAAAAATTGGCTAATAAGTGTAGCATCATTCCACTTGATATCAGTTGCAAGTTGTCAAAATTGTGAAGCATACAATGTTACTAATCAATTACCTTGTCGCAAAGTATTGATTTTATTGGTTACAACACAAATTGCATCATGTTTTCCATACATGGATTAAAACTCTACCAAAAAAGCCTCTAGATTATTTGGTATTAGATCTCGTCGTTCAAGAAAAGATGAAAACCATGATAATTTTGAACCTGAAAGAAGCGTACCAATGAATCTAACTTGCGATCATGGAGTTGAATAGCTTTGGAGTTGAAGTTCAATTACAAGTTATACTTGATTGATAAATCTTCTAAACTTTGTTCTAGTATCATCAAACTTCTTGGATAGGATAATTCTTGGTTTTCTAACACGAAAAGGACGTTCCACCATAGAGAAAGGGACATGATTTGGTACAGATGTTGAAGGAGCTCCAATCATTTCTATATCTTCACTTTTTGTTAATCTTTTTGCTCCTTGTGGTGGTAAATTAAATTGATGCATCACAAGCATTAACTCTCATAATTGCTCTTACATTTGTGCTATTGCATTCTTCATTTCAACAAGTTCTGTCATGATAACACTTAGAAAAGAAAAGATGTCTAATATCACTGAAGACAAATAGAAGAGAGGACTTGAGAACAAAGAAAATACTAAAGACAATACTAGTTTAGAAGAGGGTAATCCGCAACTTCTAATATGCTTATGTCTTATCAAGAGAAAGAGATAATCTACTCTTAATCAAGGTTAGACAAAGCTCTGATATTGTAAGTGTATTCTTGTCAATCTGTCAAAGACAAGAACATGATAAAAAAAAATAAACAAGTGAGACTTCTCTCAAAGAAAGATGACAAAATAGAAATAACTTGATATGTATATTAAGAAAGAAACTGGAATGGCTATTGCCAAAAGCCAAGAAAACTAGAGACCCTTGAAACTAGATTGGAAGCAAGAAAAGAGTTGACAAGAGTGAAGAAGGCTTCACTCTTGTTTCTATATATACTATCTAACTAGGGGCTACGTGGTGACGTTTTATAGGACCTCTAATATGTGTTAACTTTGTAGGACACATACCTTGACTTACAAGGCAAGTTTTTTTTATGTGTGGGCCATATATTTAGCTTGGTCTTCAAGCTAACAACATGTATGGCACATGGCTAACTTATTGACCACGTTTCTTATCCAAAAAGTCAATTAAAGACACCTATAAAGTCAAAGCAACGTCTATGAAGCTTCTAGGAAGCATTCATAGCAAATATTATAGAATTAATTTATTTTTACCTATTTTTATTTACTTCTATCTATTTATACATGTAATTATTGGCTTACATGCATATGTCTGTGACATAAGTATTACTCCAAAACTTGATTTACATACTCTATTTATCCATCAATTTGAGGTTGAAAGGCTAAAGAAAGCTTTATGACTACTTTTAGAAATATAAAAAGGATTCTTTAAAATCTTGATACAAATTGAATCTTCCTATCTTATATAATATCTTTTGAAAATCCATAATATCAGTATATATTATGAAAGAAAAGCTTGGAAATTTTCTCACTTGTGATAGATTTTGTACATGGTATAAAATATGCCATTTTGGTAAACTTTCTTTAATTATAGTATATAATCTAGAAGGTAATAGTAAGAGTAAGTATGGGCATTCACCTATTATTAAGGTATTAATAAAGGCATGTAATAGCAAAGCACATTAATGGCCTAGACTACTACCATTTATACTATGGACATATTGTAGAACTCATAATTCAGGTTTATATACCTTTTGAATTAATATATGGACAAAAATCAATAATGCCAATAGAAGATGTAGTACCTACATGGAATATATTACCTTCAAAGAATGATCTATATAGAGAAGAAATTTTAGCATTACGGATTCAAAAATTAGAAAGAAGACTTAATGATATTGAAGGAATAATAGAGAGATTGAAAGAAGCAAGAGAAAAGAATAAAGAAAGACTTGATAAGAAACATCGATTACAATTTAAGACAATTGAAGATGGTGATTGAATGTTAGTTTATGATAGTAGCTTAAAAAATTAACATAGAATAATAAAGAAGTTTGCAAAGAGATGGTTTGGATCTTATATTGTCAAAAATACATACAACAATAGAATATACTTGTTATAAGAACTTGATGGTATAAAATTGAAGATACCTATAGCAAGCAAATGAATCAAGTTATTTAAACAAAGAGATAAAGACATTTGTTTGAATGAAGAACAAAATCCACTACAATATATTGAGATGGAAGTAAAAGAATAAATTGAAGATTAAGAATTTGATCAAGATGAAGAGAGTTCTACATCAATATATTGAAGAATTATTGGTGCATGCTAGTGGATGCACAGATTCAAGGGAGGTGGATGTCATGATATAATATAACAAATAGATGAAAGAATGTAAAAATTAGTATATTATAGAAGATCTTGGTTCAAAATATTATAGAAAATTATCTTAAAAATATAGATAATAGTCAAAAAGGTAATAAAATTAAAAAGTACTAATATTTTATTTTATAAAATAGGCTTCTATTTACTTTGTAAGGCCATAAATAAGACAAATAAAATAAATTAGAAAATTAAATAATATAAGCATATGTAGAAAGGAGTTAAGAGTAGATTTTAGCAAAATTTATCTCAAGAAGCTAAGAATTGATATATAGAGAGGATCAATTGTCAACTTGGATCAAAATCAGACCGTGAGGCACAAAATTATACACCTATAGTGACTTTGAAGCTCTTTTGGAGATCAAAGAGTGAGATTTGATGGCAGACTTGATAAGATTTTTATAAGCTATAGTTTTGTATGATTTGAATTTGTAATGGCTTTGTAAAAGCTTTAAAAAATCGAGTTTGTTTTAGGATGAATTAGATTTTTGTGAAATAAAATAGGATTGTTGTTTTGGATAATTTTAAGAATTTTGTAATAGATCTTTAGATGAAATTTTGTAAATTAATGGTTACAGTTGTGCTTTATATCTATTGTGAATTTTAGCTTGATCTAATAGTTGAATTGAGGATTATTGAGGTTTAAGTGGATTAAGATCTCAAAAAATAGAATTTTAGGTCCAGTGAGGATTTTTAAGATTTCTTGCAATCTACTAGTTGAATTGAAGTGAAAGTTATGTGTATAGGTAGTAGACTTATTTTCCTATATATTTGAGAATTTTTAAATCAATTGAATGAAGCAAAAGAGAGATGTTAGTATTGAAAAATCAACATCAAGGTTGAAAAGAGAGGTCGGCCAACATCCGAGCAGATTTTAGGGTTTAGGATTTGATTAGGATTTGGTTTAGAGTTTAGAATTTGGTTAGGATTTGATTTAGGATTTGGTTTAGGATTTAGAATTTAGTTAGGATTTGATTTAGGGTTTAGAATTTGTCTAAGGTTTGATTTAAGATTTAGGATTTAATTAGGGTTGGATTTAAGATTTAGGATTTATCGAGGGTTTGATTTAGAGTTTAGAATTTATATAGGATTTGATTTAGAGTTTAGGAATTGTCTAGGATTTGTTTGAAGTCCATTAGAGTTCATTTAGGATTAAATTAGAACTTAATTGAGATTTATTTAAGATATATTGTGATTATTTTAATATTTTTTAGGGCTTCTTAAAGATTCTTTTAAGATTTATTGTAGATTTTCTTTCAACTTTTTTAAGATTTTTAATTTTTTAATTTTTTAATTTTTAAAGATTTCTTTTAAATTTGATTAAAGCTTGTCTAGTATTGTTAAGATTTAATTAGAGTTTATTTAGTATTATATTAGAATTAAGATTTTGTTATTGAAATTTCCATCCTACCTTCCACAATCAGGTGTCCCATATATTCTCAAATGATACTTCACATAATACAACATTGATGGCTAAGGAGAGCTATCAACTACCTCCAAAGGAAACAAAAATCAAAGTACGTGGTAAATATAATATGTTGCATCGTAAACTTTCTCAACATATGATCACCACTTCTTATGAAACTCATCCTTAAAAAGAATGATAATGTCACAAATATATACCTATTGTAATTATTATCTAGATAATATGAATAGGTAGAATTAAGTAAAAATAGATTAATTTCATAATACCTTCTAAAAAATCTTATTAAAAGCTTTGTAGACATTTTTTTGATATTACGTATATGAGTAGTTGATTGATAAATTAGAAAATTAGTCAATAAGCTATCCATGTGCCACATATGTTGATAGCTTGCAAAACAAGCTAACTATGTAGTACCCATATAAAAAACTTGCCTTGCAACTTAAGATTTATATTATGCAGAGAACATATTTTTGGAGGTCGTATAGAATGTTGCTACATAAATCCTAGATAGATAGTATATATAGAGGTAAGTATGAAGCCTTCTTTACTCTTATCAACTCTTTTCTTGCTTCTAATTTAGTTTCAAGAGTCTCTAATTTTCTTATCTTTTGAAAATAGCCATTATAGTTTTCTTTTTAATATATATACTTCTATATTTTTATTTCTTTGAGAAAGTTTTACTTTTTTATTTACTTTTATAGAATCGTTATCTTTGACAAAAAGTCTAAGTTATAATGGAATAAACAACTCCAAAGACAATACAAGATGTATAGTATTTTCTTGATTTTGCTAATTTCTATTGAATATTAATCAAGAATTATGTCAAAGTTGCTGCTTCTATCACTCGATTGACATCTAAAGATAAATTGGAATAGCAATGTCAAGTATAATAGACTTTTTAAGATTTAGAGGCAGCTTTTATTATAGTTCTAATATTATTGTATTCAAATTTTATAAACACATTCTTTTTAGAGACTAATACTTCTGATTTTGCATTAAGAATTGTATTATGATAAATAGAAAAGGATGGAAAGCTCTACCTAATTGCATTCTATTCTAAAAAAATTTTAGTCATAGAAATAAATTATGAGATTCATAATTAAGAGCTTATAGTGACTATATATTCTTTCTAAAAATGGCATCACTTATTACAAGGAACTACATATCTTATGATTGTATATAAAAATCACAAAAATTTGAAATATTTTATATTAGCTTAGATTTTGATTCGCCACCATGCTTGTTGGAATATATCATTATCTTGTTTTGATTTTATGATTGTATGTTGATCAAAAAAGAAAAAATACTATGATATATTTTATTAAAGAAATCATATCTTATACCAAAGGTCCAAAAAGTAGTATTTGATTAGCAATATATTACTCTCTTAAAGTCAAAACAATTTTGTCTTTGTGCTATTTCTATAGTTACTCTTATTGATTGAAGTTTTTTTGAACAAATTTATATAATTTTAGCTAAGGACTTATTAATTCATTATAACAAGCAATGCCTTGACAATGAGTAGTTCAAATTTGTGGAAGATTTTTTATATTTTAAAGATTATTTATATATTCTAAAAAGATCATTGTGACTTTGTGTTTTTTTAATTTTTTCATGATTTTCTAACTATAAGATATTTTAGGTTTAATAACATATTAAAGCTTATCTCTCAAGATTTGTGGTAGCTTCAAATATAAAAGACCATAAAGGACTTTGTCCTCTTATGTCACAGCTGTTCAAGATTCAAAAAAAATTTATATTCTTTTTTTGGACTTCTACAACCTCTATCAATCCCAAAGCAACCATGGTCTTCAATATCAATAGATTTTATCACTAATTGATCACCATCAGCTATATTTAATGCTATCTACATGGTTATAGATTGACTTATAAAGATAGCTTATTTTTTTTGTATGCAAAAAGATAATTTTTGGAGAAGAAATACCCAGGCTCTTTTTTGATAATATATATTGATATCATGGCTAAAACGGGGCTGGATTATTTCTAAGATCTAAGACTCTTCAAATCTATAGCAATATAAATTTTTTCATAATATAGAATAGCATAGATTAGAATAAAGTTGAACAAAATTAAATAGAATAGAATATAAAAGATAAAATAGAACAAAAGAAATAGAATAGAATTGAATAAAAAAGTACAAAATCAAACTTTACTAAGACAAAGGGACCGAAGCTATACTTGACAAGATATCTAAATAGCCCTAATCAGTTCTATTTATACTTTATTTAAAAATCCTAAAACTTTTTAGAATATTCTTATTAATGAACCTATTTATATAACTATCCTAAGTCCTTTCTAGAATGTTCAATGGTAGATCCCATATAGACCACCAATCTAGCCTTAATTGTAGAAACTTCAAGAAAATTTTTAAATATGGCTCCAACTACCTATCTTTATGTGTCAACAATACAAATGTCTGACTCATACCTTGTTATATTTAATCTTCTTCTAGTAATATGAAATATCCTTGTTTCAGTCTTAATGGTATCTCTAATTTGTTTCTTCACAATTGGTGAGGTTTTGTGTAGGTTTTCATATTATATTATGGATGAAATAATCTTTTCAGAGAACTTTATATTGAAGTTGTGGATGTCCATTGCTATGGCTAAGGTAGCAATGTTCCAAAATGCTATCTACTTCATATTCTTATTAGTCATCAATGACAATTGGTAGTAGTGGTGGTGATTGGTATTGGTCCAAAAAGTGCCTTGGCTCAATATGAAATTTTTTGAGTTACAAAACATGAAAGATTAAATGGATCCAAATATGTGGCAAAAGCTTAAGGCTGTATATAATATCAAAAACTACTACAAAAATATAGAATGATCTAAGCTATTGACGTGCCAATTTATAGATTTGGATTGATGTAGCAAGTAGAAAGTTGGTGTTAGAGAGTTATACCTAATCATCATTCCAAAAGATCTTATATTGCTAGTCATTATCTATATTTTGCTTCTATTGATTTTGTGCAATAAGAAGGCAATGCGATACTTCTTGCAAGGCCATTGTAAGTTGTTGTATAAATTCTTATATTATTGGATTATTGGTATCAATGGAACAAAGAAGAGTTATTAGCATAATCAAATGCTGACTAGTGTTAAAGAAAAATGGTGAATGATAGGTACTTATTTGAATATTATTATTATAAGTAAATTCCAAGAATGTCAAATATTCATTCTAGTCATTATAATAAACCACCATGATTGTCTATAGCATATCTTCTAAGGTTCAATTTGCACACTCTATTTGTCTATCTGTTTAAGAATAAAAGGCCGTGGACATGGCAAGCTATATGCTTAGTAGTTGAACAAAGTTTGTCAAATTTTTTGCATGAAGCATGGATCTTGATTTGAAATGATGACACCAGGTAATCCATGGTGAAAAAAGATAATATCAAAGAAGACCTATGCAAGTATTGAAACATCAATATTAGAGCATACCATAGCCAAGTAAAGTTACTTTGAGAGTCCATCTACAAAGATAGCAACTATAATATGATTATAAGGTGTTTGTAGCAAATACATAATAGGCTCCATAGTCACTTAGTCTCAACATGCTGTACGTAGTAGAATTGGTTGCAATAGTTTAAAAGATGTTACATTGCGTATTTTGTTACATTCACATGACTTACAAGAGTGAACAAAAGCTCAAAAATCACAATTCAAACTTACTCAAAACTATATCCTTGAGATTTATTCTAGAATCTTTCCATGCCCTAGATATCTAAATATTGAAATGTTACGTTGTTCTTTAAGTATGCATGTTTAAAATATATCATTATTAGGTACATAAATTTAATTCTTAAAATAAAGTAAGCTATTATTAAGATAATAATTTTGATATTATACATTATTCTTTTTTAGCCAATTAATAATCATCCTAAAATAAGCATTTTGATGCATAACTTCCTTTTATTTTGCTCATTTAATTAGGTTTGAAATAATATTACTAATATTACTAACTTTTTTCTGATTGTCTAATTTGAGCTTCAATTTTGGTTTACACAATAAGGTATCCAACACGGTATCATATTACATCAAGCCTTATTTGAGAATTCATCAAATACCTAACTATAGAAGGTAAAATGAGTATAGTAACATCAAGATTTTAATTCTAATAGAATTGTAAATAATTCCAATTAAACCTTAACAATGCTAATAAATTTTTAATCAAATTCAAAGAAATCTCAAAGAAATTACAAAAGAAGCATGAAAAAATTCTAAAAAAATTCAAAAGACGTATTAAAATAAAATCCAAAATATATCTTAAATAATTTCAACCAAATTTTAATTTGATCTTAGTTAAAATCTTAGTAGTTTTTACTTAAATCCTAAGTCAAATCCTAAATAAAACCTAAATAAATCCTAATTAAATCCTAAACAAATCCTAAATCCTCAACACAATCCTAATCAAATTAAGCTAATCTTATGATAGTTTAGAACCTCAATATCTATCAATTATATCGTTGATCTTATTTAGGATTTTATACATCTTTCAAAAACTAAGTTGGTAATAAGTACAAAAAATTTGAAGAAGATCAAACTTACCAAATAGAAGATCAAATCTTAATTCTACTTGAAAATTGGCCAACTTCCTACTCCAATCTAAATAATAAATTTCTAGTACCAATATCTCTTTTTTGAACAATTGAATTACCTCTAAAATATACTTAAATTATAGAAAATCAAGTCTATTTTCTATACAAAAATAAATTCACTTTAATCCAATAAATAAATTGTTAAAGATCTTAAAAATACTTACTAGCCTAAAAATTCTAATTTTGAGACATCAATTCACAAAAGTCTTCACATACTTTGATCTAATCATTTGATTGACTCCAAAATTTGCACACACTAACAACTAAAACACCAACTTATTATCCAAAATTTGCACACACTAACAACTAAAACACCAACTTATTATCCAAAATTCACTCGTACATATACTAAAAAACTTAAAAGATTTTCAATTTTGTAAATATAATTATATTTTCCAAAATCTAATTTAACTATGAACATCACTAATTTAAAAAATCTCCTAAAAACTGAGTATTAATTCAATTGACATAAAATAAAGCTAAAAAATTTCTTTACAAGTTTGCTCTCAAATTCATTTCTTTGATCTTCCAAAGAACTCTAGAATTGCCTTAGATATATAATCTTGTACTTCAAGGTCTAATTTCGATCCAAGTTGACAATTGGTCCTCTTTGGATATCAATATTTGATAATTTGAGGTAATTTTTATTTGAACCTGTAGATAATTTTCTTCTAAATATATCTATATCAATTATTTATATCATTTACTTTTATTTAAAGTATTTATGCTCCTACAAAGAAAATAGAAGTCTCTTATTTAAAAGGTAGCATTAAGACTAAATATTTCTATTATCTTCATATCATTTATCCTTATTTTTTAACTACATCTTCATATTAGGCTCTTCTATAACAATATTCATATTTTTATTTTTTACTATATACTTGTATTATTATAGGACAACAATGTATTATTGCCCTTCTTTGTATTTAAACTAAATATCAAAGAATTGCAATTATTCTTTCTAACAATGATATTATGATTTCATATTTTTTAAATATAAATTATATAGTAAGGACTGATGGTGAATCCAAATAGTCACTAGCTTCTTCAATAGATAGTATTGCCACATCTTTGTAACATGTACAATTACTAGTTGCTTTAGATCATTTGTAGAGTAATTGTGCTCTACTCTTTTGAGCTTGTGTGATTCATATGCTATAGATTGAAGGCCCCTACTAAAGTCTTATTGAAAAATTATACCAATAGTAAAGTTAAAAGCATCAATATCAAGTATATAAGGAAGATTGGAATCATATAATTGTAATATTGGAGTAGTAATGATTACCTCTTTTAATTTATTAAAGGCCCTTTTTTGTTCTAGTTTCTATTCAAATGTGGCACGTTTTTCTAATAAGCTTATCAATGAGACAATAATATATGCAAATTGCCAAAAAAAAATGGCAATAATATCTAATAAGGCCTAAAAATGAGCAAACTTTAGAAGCATCTTTGGAGGTTGGCCAATCTTCCATCACTTTTATCTTATTTTTCTCCATGTACATGTATTTAGAAGATATGACATGCATAAAAAAGGTGACCTCCGACTTCCAAAGTTCATACTTTGATTACTTGCAATAAAAGTGACTATCTTGTAATTGGCATAATACTTCCTATAAATGTTGCTCATGCTCTTTAGAGATTTTACTATAGACTAGAATATCATCTATGAAGACAACTACATACTTATCTAAAAGATCTCAAAATAATCTATTTATGTGATCCATGAAGGAAACTAGAGCATTGGTGAAGCCTAAAAGTTAGACAAGCTATTCTAAATATTCATAGTATGTACAAAAAGTTATCTTTTTTATATCTTCTTTTGCAATATGTAATAGGACATAGATAAGATAATTGTATTATTAACACATAAAAATAGGTAATTAGGATTATTTTGAGAAGTTTTTAGAAGTTTTTAGAATTGAAGCCAAGTTGGTGGTCCATATGGGATCTACCATAGAACATCCTAAAAGAACTAAAGGTAGTTAACTAGGTAGGATCCATCTTTGGAACCTTCTACAAAGGCAGTTATCAAGGTAGAGCCCAATTCTAAAATCTTTTAAAAAGATAGTTATTTTGGTAGAATACACCATTAGGGACATTCTAGAAAGTTCCAAGATAGTTGGACAAAGTATAAATAAGACTAATTAAGGCTATTTGGAGCATTTGATTATTTTTTCTTAATAAAATTTGGTTTTCATTTTTTGTTTATTTTGTTCTATTTTCTTTTTGTATATTTTGTCTTTTATATTCTATTTTTTTTTTAATTTTTTTCAATTTTATTCTAGTCTATTTTGCCTTATTTTGTGATGGAATTTATATTACCATGGATTGAAAGAAATTTAGATCTTTAAAAGAATTTACTTCTATTTTATAATAGATATCTATTAATAGCTACTTCAAAGACCTAATTTATTAAAGATGATTGTACCTCAAAGTTGATGAAAAAGATCATCCATGTATAGAAGTAGATATATATTTTTGACTGTTTACTTATTAAAGCCTCAATAGTTGATGCAAAATTGAAGTCTACTTTCTTTTTTGGGTGCAAAGAGTACATGTGCTTTCTATGGTGATATTCTTTCTTGAATGAAGCCATTCTCCAAGAATTTATTCAATGTCTTTTATAGCTCTTGAAGTTTATTGAGTACTAGGCTATAAACTAGTTGACTTGTCGATTTGGCCTAGGTAATAGTTTTATTTAGAAGGAGGTATCTCCATCAAGTAATATGCTACTAATTAAATTGGTTGGAAAGACATTCAAAGATTCACGTATGAGTTGTTCTACCCATTCTATTCCTTCAGCTAACTTTTTTATCACTTAGACAAGATTTGGAACTACCATATGTATATATATATATATATATATATATATATATATAGGTTGCTTATGCTGTATTTGCTTCTTCATAAAAGTCATTCATATAAATAAGCCTTTAGCCACAAATTATTTTTTTACTTTACTTGATGTGGAGTTACAAAGAATCACCTTGCATCCACCATCTTTGAAAAAAATTGTACTTGCTAGGCAATTAAATTGCTAATTTTTCATCTTTAGCCATGGCATATCAAAAATAAAGTCATATTTAAGCTTTGTTATCCTAAACTTCTCTTTTAAGGAGTAAGTGTCATTCAACTTCAAGGTTTTTTTTTTCATTCAATGTATCTCATTGAATATGTTTTCATTCAACATATTTCATTCAATATATTCTTTCAATCATTAGCTAGATGTTTATTTGCTCCTTTGATTACCTTGGTTTTGATCCCAAGTTGGTCAACAATCCTAATTAAGATGATTTTTTTTATAGAGCTGCAATCCATAAGCATTCTATATGGTTGTTTTTTTAGTCAACCCATTAGAAATACCAGTTGATCCTTTTAACAATTATCCATGGCCATACCATTTGTCTCTACGAAATAGCACCTATTCCTAGTACTAGTACTTGGTACTTTTATTTGGAAGCCTCATTTTTCCACTTCATTTTATTATCAACTTAGTAAGTTTTGAGATTGTAAATCCACCTTAATTTGTTGGTACCTAAATTTTGACATTTTGGATAATTTTAGATGTAATGGCTTGGTTCTAAATAGTAAAAATATAATCATCTTTATAGTATCAATAATCTTTGTAAGGCATTAATCTCCATCAATATTAGTTATTGTATGATAGAATTAGATAGCAGTATAGGACTTTGAGCTATAGGTCATTGTTATGATGTAATATGACTACATAATAAAATTATAATCAAAATTAAAATTTTAATTATTATCTAATTATCTTAGTTCAATAATAATTCAAGATATCTAAACATGGCTTTTATAAAAAGTCTCTTAGATTATTTTCTTATCTTAATAGTTAGTAGGTTGAAGGTTAATCAGTAGTTTTACCTTCTAGCTATAGAGACTCTTTTACTGTCTTAGAAAGACCATGAATTGATAAAATGAGGTTAAAAGAGACAAATAATTAATATAGTTGATACTAAGGTTAAGTTGAAGGTAAGATTGGTCTCATAAATCCTTAGAATAGATTAGATTGATATCCAAGGATCGACCATTTGTGAGACACGGTCGAAATCAGACCTCTAGTCACTAAAACTATTGCTAAGGGCAAAATAGGAATTTATTTGAAGATTGGAGATTAGAGTTTAAGAGCTAGGTTAGAGCTTCTTCCAAAGACATAAGGTTGGTTTTAGTAGGATTTAGCAATTGTTATTGGAAGTCAAGGTTTATATTGGTAATTTGAGATTTATGCAATGAAACTAGAGCTAATACTTTCGGCTAGTTCGTAAAATTGGTGTCACATCTATAATTCAAATTTTCATAATACTTGGATAATTAATTTTTCTAAATGTGTGTAAAATTTTGTAATAATCCAATAGTGCAATTGAGAGATATCTAGGTTTTGGTATAAGAACATATTGGAAGTTTGCAGTTTGGGATTGTGTAGGATTTTTGTGATATCTAGACATCTACCAATCGGATCAAGGTGAATTTTGGCATAGTATTGAAGGACTTGAAGATCAAGCTGTACACCAATTTTGAGTTGAAGTTAATAGTTGGAAAAAGAAAAATCACTATTGAAACTTTTGCTTTACTTTTCAAGTTGGCAGTTGAATAACATTAGTGCAATTTTTGGAGGTTTTCTCACAATCTATATGTTGGATTGGATTGAATATTCTTGAGCATATGGAAGACTTACATTGACAATTGCAATCAAATTTTTACATCAAGTGGATGATCAAATTAAAAGTTTCAGCTTGTCAAAGCTCATTGATTAGAACTGGGGCTTATAAGAAAAATCTAAATTGCTTAAATATGAAGGTAACAAGGTAATTGAGGTTTACATGTGATTGAAGCTACTAAGAAGAGTGTTTTTTAGTACTTTTGAATTAAAATTTGGATTATATTCTTTTCATATGAGTGAAACCTATTAGAGTTTCTTAGATGTTTGTGAAATATAACCTCACCTTTTACAACTAGATGCTCGGTGCATTCTCAAGCAAGACAACACATAATATGATATCATGCTCTATAATTTTAAAATCTATAGCTTTGATTCTCTCTACAATCCTAATTACTTCTTCAAATGTTTGTGGATTCTTTAATTCCATCTCTTGCTAGACCACACGTTTCAATTTGCATATAAATCAATCCATCATCTTTTCTTCTGAAATATTATAAATTTGGAGACATAAGAGCTTGAATTAAGAGACATAATCTTGCATAGATCTAGATTATGTAAGATTTACCAATTCATTACATACTATCTTTTCCGCATTGGTGACTCAAAATTGATTCCTAAACTTAGTCTCAAACTCCTTCTAGTGACAAAATTCACCTTGAGCTCTGTAGCTTTGAACTCAATGTTATCACCAAATAGCTTCTATACCTCTCAAATAATTGACAACATACATAATTTCTTTAATGATGTTTGTCCTAGATATTTAGATGTATTGTCACATGTTGAAGAGCCATTGATATACATCTTCTTGCCTTGAAGTTGTAGAATATGTATTGAACTTAATTAATTTGAGCCTAGTAGATATTAACTCTCTTATCCTAGAGGCTTTAATTTGTCCTTACAAAGTAGCTATTTGACCTAAAAAGTGTTATATCTAAGTTTCTATTTAGAATTACTTTGCCATATCTCCCATGTTACAATTTTTTTATTGAATTTTGCTACTATAATGCCTTCTCTCCTTCGAATTAACTTCTTAAAAGTTGTTCATGGTAGTTCTAAAATATTAGTTGATGTGACTATAATAATTGAGCTTCAATTAGATGGTGGCTATCAACTTATTACTAAAGAAGATACTAATATTTTATTCTAATATCAATGAAATGAAACTAAATTATTTCTTAGATCTAAGATCCTTTGAATCTAATGTAATATAAATTCTGTCACAATATACAATAGTTTAGATCAGAACAAAATTGAACAAAATTAAACAAAAAAAAATATGAAAGATAAATCAAATTAAAAGATATTAGAAAAAAATTGAACAAAAAAGTACAAAACCAAAGTTTTCTAAGAGAAAAGAATTAAATCTATATTTGATCAAATATCCAAATAGTCCTAGCCAATCCTATTTATACTTTGTTCAACCATCCTAGAACTTTTTAGAATGTTTTTAATGGTAGGCTCTATTTAGATAACCACCTTAAGTCCTTTCTAGAATGTTCCATGGCAGATCTTATATAAACTACCAACCTAACTTTAATTTGAAAAACTTCTCAAACATGGCTCTAATTACTTATTTCTATGTGTTAATAATATAAATATTTTATCTATATCCTATTACAATGGCCTACTTGATGACATTATTTTTAATTGAGAAACTCAATTTATATTCTAGTTTTAGATTTGTTTTTTGAAATACTGAAGGTAGATATCAAAATTTCTTTTATCTTCCGCTTTTAAACAGATGGTCAAACAAAACAAGTCAATTAAGGTTTAGAGTAGTATTTTTGATGTACCATCAATTATCAGCAAGATGATTGGACCTTATATTTATCTTTAACAAAGTTTGCTTATAATAATATTCTTCATGCATCAATTCAATAAACACCATTTTATTCCAATTATGGTTACCATCCAAAGCTTGATTTGTTACATAGATCAAAGAATAAAAATCGAATAGGTGAGATTTTACAAAATAATTTTTATAGTTCTAAAAAACTTTGGAGCTTCATTTACAAGTAGCTTAAGGTTTTTAAAAAGAATCTTTAGACAAATAAAAAAAAAATCTCTACTTTTTAAGTTGGATATAAAATATGGCTTCTTTAACAAAATATCAAGTCCAATCAACTTTTCAATAAGTTGGACTACCAAAGATTGGGATCATTTTGTATTCAAAAGCAAATCAATCAAGTGGCTTATAGGTTGAAACTACTGATATCTATAAAGGTACATCTATTCTTTCATGTTTTTCTCTTACATACTTATTTACAATCAAGTATTTTGAGAAGAATACAACCATTATTGCCTTGCATTGAAATAAATAATCATGTGGATATGATATAAAAAAGTTCTTTGATTCTTAATAAAAAAGAGACAAGTTAGAATATTTTATTCATTGGCATTGCTATGATATTAATAAGCATATGTGTGAATCAGTAGAAAATCTAGTTGATGTGCCACAAAAGGTACATGAGTTTCATTGATTTTATCTTTAAAAACCTAAATCTATTTTAAAAAGACTTTTCTATTAAACTACTAATAAGATGTTATATATAATAAAAAAAGAAAATGTGAAATCAATGGTCTTTATAGAACTTGGAGTTAGAAAAAGCAGTGATATTACAAACATTCAATAAGAATATTTTAAAAATATTCTTAGAATATTCTATTAAGTTCTAAAAGGTTCCAAAAGATTCTAAAAAGATTTAAAGAAGTTTTTTAGAAGGTTCTAAAAGGTTCTCAAAATATTTTAATAGGTTTTAAAAAATTCTAAGAAGATTAAAGAAGTTATTTGAAAAGCTTTATAGAATTTCTTCATCTTTAAGCAACATAGAAACTTCTTGAAAAGCTTCTTAATATTTAATATATATAAGTATCAAGGCTAAGAAAATCCTTAGTCTTGACAGTACATTTCTTTGAGCTCTAACTCATCTTCTTGGTGTTGATTTTGTATTTATCTAATTTAATCAAGTTTTTGGTAGATTTTAGGTTGCAACTTTTTTGTTCAACTTCTTGTTTGGTTTTATGTATAGTGTATTTATGACAATGAAAGAAAAAAAAGAAAAAAATTCAAAATTCAAAATTCAAAAAGCTACACTATAAGATGAGTCCTTCTTAAATAATAAGTTAAGTTTTTAATTTACTTATTAAATTCATACAGGTTGTGGATTGAGGAACAAAGACCTAAAAAACGAATTGATACTTAAAAAGTAAATAGTCATATAAATTTTCTATCTTTTTTGAATTATTTTAATTTATTCAAATTTTAGCATATATGCATAGAAGAAGGAATAAGAAATAAGGAGTTGGAGGATAAAACCTAAGAAGAAGACGTGGAAGAGATATTCATATAATCTCCCTTCTAGGACTTAGGTGTAGTAGAATAAAATAGAACCTTCACCTTTAAATCCTATTCTTTAAATTTAATTCATAATCGATTAAAAAGTTTATTTCAAAAGAAATATTGGAGATTGTGGAAGTCAAGGAAATCCAAGTCCTTGAAATTAATATAGATATAACCTTAAAAAAAGATATTGAATTCCATAAAAAAGACAAAAACTTAGTTCCACTTCTTAGATTTTAAAATGTTTCATCAAGAATTATGGTTAGCAATACAGTTGCCAATTATCCTCATATACCTAGTGATTGATATAAAAATTCTTTAGGACAATTTTTAGTATAAAAATCCAAATAAAAACTTATAAATTTATTTTGCAAAAGAAAAGAGTTTAAAAAAATTAATATAAAAACTCATTTAAATCAAGATTATGTATCTAAATATTATAATTTGATCATGAAATATTAAAACATTTTAACATGGTCATACAAAAATTTGAAGAATATACCACCAAAAGTGACTCAACACCATATCTCCTTTATTTTTGATGCTAAGGTAATTTGACAAAAAAAAAGACATAAATCCCTAATTTTAAATAATTATTAAGATAAAATTAGAAAATCGTTACAAACTAGTTTTATTAAATCAATAGAAATAATGCTATGGTTCTTAAGAAGAAAAAAATGATAAATTAATATTGAGTATAAATTATAAAAAATTCAATGAGTATATTCAAAAAACCATTTTTTCTTCCTTTTCATCAATAGTATTTTAGATGAAGTTGTAAAACACAAAATCTATACATTTATAGATGGCTATTTGGATTATAATCAAATTGCTATAGCCTCAAAGGATTGCCATAAATTGGCTTTTATCCGTCTTTAAGTGTCTTTATTTTTTTAGTCATATCATTTAGGCTTTGTAATGCTTTTTTTGCCTTTCAAAGAACCATGACCTTTACCTTTTTGAATTTTCTACACAAATCTATGAAAATATTTATAGATGATTTTAGTATCCAATCAAAGGATAAATACCATCTAAAATACATAGAATAGATCTTAGATAGATGTAGGAAAATAGAAATTACTTTAAATTCTAAAAAATACATTTAGAAGTATAAAAAGAATCTTATTAAATTATGTGGTGTCTAAAGTAGGAAGAAAACTTGATTTAAAAATAATAGAATTTATAGCTAAAATATAACCACCTATAAATATTAAGAGAGTAGAAACGATCTTTAGATATCTTGGATAGTATCAAGAATTAATTTCCAATTATGCCATAAAAATCTTATCTATTACCAACCTTAAAAAAAAGTTGATAAAGTTTGAATAGACATAGAAATGTGAAGAAACCTTTGATTGGATAAAGGCAAAATTATGCTCCTAACTTGTATTAAAACCACTTAATTGAGATTTTTTTTCTATGTCTATTGCAAATTTTTATTCATAGCAATACATAGTACATTATGTCAATTAATGGATGGAAGATGTAAAGATTATCTTATAGCATTTGCTAGCAAAAAATAAAATAGAGAAAAATAAAATTATAATACCATAGAAAGAAAATGTTTAGCCATGATTTTTTTTTGTAAAGAAATTTTATCATTACTTTCTATTAAATTTTGTAGTATTTTTTGTTGATCATATGGCTATCAAATACTTAGTCAATAAGACAAATTTGAATGATCATATAGCTTGATGGATATTATTATTAAAAGAATTTGATTACAAGATAGAATACAAAGTGAGGTAATTATATAATCAAGCCAATCAACTTTTAAGGTTAGAAGGAGAATTAAGTCCTACTCCTATTGACAATAACTTGGTAGATAAATCCATTTTTATCATCTCTACCTATCCTACTTGGTATAATTAAAAAAAATTATAACTACAAAATTTTAAAATTTTCAACAATTTCTTGAAGGTATGTCTAAATATGAATAATATAAGATTAGAATTAATAGCATTCATTTTAAAAAAGAAAGAACCAACCACTTTTTAAGGTTTTTTATTGGAGGATTTTTTAGATTATATTTTGATTTTGGATTAGAGATTTTGAGTTATTTCTCTCTTTATAAGCTTTTGAAAAGCTCTCATTTGCTCTAAGAAAAATTAGTATAAATCAAGAGTGCCTTTTTGAAAAAAAAAGAGCCAATTATTCTTTAAGATTTTTCATTGGAGGTTCTTTTCTAAGTATATTTCAAATTTAGATTTGAAATTTTGAGAAGTTTCTCTTTTCTTTAAAAGCTTTTGAAAAAGCTTTGACTTACTTCAAAAAGAGTTTGTATAAACTAGTAATATCTTTTTGGATAAATAAAGAGCCAACTAATCTTTAGGATTTTTTTTTCAAGGATTTCTTCAAAATATATTTCAAATTTGGATTCAAGATTTTATTTTATTTTATTTTATTTTATTTTTTTAATTTTTTTAATTTTTTTATAAGCTTTTAAGAAATTTCTCATTTTTTAGGTAGAATTAATACAAACAAGCAATGTCTTTTTGAATAAAAGAAGAGCCAACTACTCTTTAAGGTTTCTTTTTGGATGTTTTTTTAGAGTGTATTTTGAATTTGAATTTGAAATTTTTGTTAAAAAAAGTTGGAGGATAAGTTAGAAGATAAAAGATATTATCTTAGATAAGTTGTTAATGGTCAAAGGACAGCAAAAAGATGAAAGAAAGTTACCAAAGTGGTGTCTAGGATTATAGGTGGCGGCTAAGGTTTAAAGTGGCGGCTAGGTTAAGAAGAATCTAGGATTTAGTTAGATGAAAGTAAGATGAACGCTAGCCAAAATGGATGTAACTTCAACCTATAAGTAAAGGGTGTTGGAAGTGAGAGGCATCTCATTCTACACTTCTCTTGTGTCTAATCTTGCTATTTTCTACTTACTTGAGTGTTGCTTGTTATGTTTCTTTAATAGATTATGGGCCCACACACACTTTGTTGTGCTATTCAAGTAAGTTGAAGTCATTTACTGGTTGTTGTTCTTGTGTGGAATAGATCTTATGGTATTTATTGATATTAGAGATTGCATGATATAATCTTATGTTTTGACTTGTGGAAGTTCTGATTTGGAGCTTATAGATCTCTAACATCAGTTTGAAGGTTCTTAACTCCTAGGATTGAGTGATTAAGACCTTATACAAAGACCTTGATAGTGTCTTTGGTGTTGTGGTGAGAAAGTGAGTTTTATAAGTGGAAGAACTTGATGGTGAAGTTTATTAGAATTCATATACTTATTAGAAGCTTCAATAGTTGATTTGAGAGTATTTAGAGTGAAGAAACATTTATTTGTTCATAAGAGGGCATTCTAAGATTTTGCTAGTGTAAAGTTGTTTTAGTGATTTTAAGCACATAGAAACTTCTTTTCTTGATATTTTTTTATAGTCCTCTTCTAAAACATGGCTTCAAGTGAGGGTGAAGGTTTGAGAATGATTGAGAAGTTTAGAGGTGACAATTTTTACCATTGGAAGGTCAAAATAGAACTTTTGTTGACGTCTTTGGATCTTTGGGACATTATAGATGAAAGTAAAGAGTCTCCAAGTATGCATGTTGATGCTAAAGAGAGGAAGGACTTCACAAGACGTGAAAAGAAGGCTTTTGGCATGATTGCTACCAATTTGGATGAAGTCAATTTTTCTCACATCATCTCTTACAAAAGACCAGTAAAAGCATGGAAGACTCTTTGCAATATAAATGAAAACAAGAACTTGTCCAATAACATCTTCATAAGGAGGAAATTCTTCACTTGCAAGATGGAAGAAGGTGAAGACCTCATGGTTCATGTCAATAAGGTAAAGGCCCTTGCTAATCAACTTGCAATTGGTGACAAGCCTTTAGAAAAGAGTGATATTGTCATGACCTTGCTTATGAGCCTTGATGAGTCCTACAAGTACCTCATTGTGGCATTGGAATCCATCAAGCTAAAAGAACTCACAATGGATTATGTGATGGCAAGACTTGCCTATAAAGTGACCAAGAGGAAAAAAAAAGAGTCCCAAAGTGAGGATTTGGCTCTCTTTTCAAGACAAGGCAAGAGGAGTCATTCTAAAAAACGTGGCAATATGAGAACTTGCTTCATTTTTAGAAAATCAAGTTACTTTACTCGAAATTTCTATAAGGCTAAGAAACGAGATAGAGAAAGTGCAAACAATGCTCGTGATGAATATGGAGGTGATGATTATGCATTCATGGCAAGTGAAGGTACTTCCATCGCTGCCATGTCCAAGTGGATCATTGATTCTGGTGCCACCAAGCACATGACTCCATAGAAGTATTTATTGGACACTTATGAAGAGATTTCAACAACAAATATCCTCATGGCAAACAATGGCATAGTACAAGCTTTTGGAATAGGCTCCATTGTTATAGAGATTGCTGTGAAAGGCCAAACCAAGAGGATCAGATGGAAGGACGTCTTACATATACCAAAGATGAAAAAAAACCTCTTCTCAATGAATAAACTTGTTTCACATGGTTGTAAAGTATAATTTGATAAGAATAGGTGTTTTGTAAAGACATTAGAAGGAGATCATATTACAAAGGGCTTTAGAAATGGAAACTTCTACTTCATCAAGTATAAGAAGGTGAATGGAGTAGAAGTGGCGGTATTTGCTGAATTTCCTCAAGATCAAGACAAGTTTGGCATTTGGCAGACGCCTTGGTTATTTGAATGCCAAGAGCATGAAGGAGCCCCAATCCATGGTAAGTAGCTTAGATCTTAGTCATATAATCCACAATGCTATGACACTTGCTTGTGAAGGTTATATTTAAGGCAAACAACAAAAGACCTCATTTCCAAGTAGAGTTGCAACACGTTGTCGTATGGCTTGATTTACTATCTAAGAATACACTGGATATTTAGCTGTAGAGAGGGTAGCTTAAACCTTTAAATGAATCTTGTCTTAGCTTCTAAAACTCCTTTATTTTGCATAAAACTCAAAATATATCAAAATCCCTTCAAAACATATTTTTCTCAAGAATGATTTTCTTGTCTCAAACTTTAGAAATTCATAACTCTTGATCTAACTGTTCAATTAGTCTCAAATTTATAAAATAGGTAGAATTCACCCTTAAATTTTATTTCAAAAGAAACCAACTACAAATTCACTATTGATCTTCTAGCATCTAAGAAATCCTAATAGATGCTCTAAACCCTAATTGACAAGCACCTGAGAACTATTTTTTTATATCTCAAGAATCCAATACTTAAATATCATCAAACTTATCAAAAAAAATTATTAATATGAATTTACACATTTCTTGAAATTTTGAACCAAAATCTTGTCAAATTGCTCAAGATATAGCTCAAGATATAGCTTAAGACACAACCACTAGTAAATCAGGTCACTTACTACCCTTAGATTGCATGCACTGATTTAAAAATCTAATAATTTCTTCATCCCAACTTAGAATCTAGCAAGCAGTATGCAAAAAGTGTAGCCGCAAAAGTACTCTCTCCAATTGTAATTGCCGATCCTCAATTACTGCCCGTACGCATGTATTATGCCAAAAAGAGTGACAGTAGCTCCCAAATCAACACCTTAACTTTGAGTACTTACAGTGACAAACAAAACCGAATACAAAATCTGAACACTCATAGTTCATTGATCCTTCCAACTGATACATAAGTCAATTGATAGAATTACTTTTTTATTGTGTGTATTCATCCAGTCCTCTACATGGATGAAAAATCTCATTATCATTTGAGGTAGGATTTATGAGAAAAGTGTTGTAGAAGCACACAGACGTGCGTACTCAGTTTTGGTTGCTTCTTCTTGCTGAATTTCGAAATTTCAATGTACACTCCTTGTTGCAAGATTTGAGGGCATTTTTTATTTATTGTGTTGCTCTTATTGTGTACTATCTATAGTGAAAGTTGATTTGTCAATTTTATCTCTATGCCTTGGTTGTGTGAATCATTGAAGCATCAAGCATTGGTATAGCTTAGGAGTGGTGTTTCTATAAGAAAAGTTGCAGACTCACTTGAAATGAGTCAGTCTTCAGTAGCTCATCTGAGGAGGGAGATTAGTGGTGAAATAGAAAAGCAAAGAGGAGGACTTCCAAAGGTTTTACGAGAGCAAGAGAAGCGACTTGGTGTGCACCTTGTCATTGCTAGTTGTCTCAAAACGGTAAGTGCAGCTGCAAAATAACTTCGAGAAAAAACAGGTAAACACTTCTCAGACATCACCTTGAGGCGTGGTTTGAGAGAAGCTGGTTTGGATGCTTATGTGCAACAAAAGAAGCTTCTACTTGCCAAAAGACATGTTCTTGCAAGGTTGAGTTTTGCTCATAAATACAAAAATTAGACCGTTGATGATTGGAGACAAGTTATTTTCAGTGATGAGACAAAAATTAACCTAATCAACTCAGATGGTAGGTCTTGGTGTTGATTGAGAGAAGGAAAACGACCTGGACCTAAACATGTTAGTCAAACTGTCAAACATGGTGGTGGTTCAATTATGATTTGGGGTTGTATGACTGCTTTTGGACCAGGTGCTTGGTATCAAATTGAAGGTAGAATGGAGCAATACTTGTACAAAAAAATTTTAGAAACCTACTTACAAAGTACCACAGAGAATTACAACTTAGATCCTATTAAGGTGGTTTTTCAACATGATAATGATCCCAAACATACGGCAAAAAGTGTTCAGTTTTGGCTCTCTTCACAGCCATTTCAGCTCCTTCAATGGCCAGCTCAATCTCCAGATTTGAATCCAATGGAACATTTTTGGGCCCTTCTCAAACAACGTTTAAGCCAAATCACTCCAAGGCCAAGAGGTATTCAAGAATTGTGGGAGAATGTTTGTAGTATTTATCCTAGTTTTGATGCAAAAGATTGTGAGAAACTATACAAAAGTATGCCAAGAAGGATTTCAGCTGTTTTGGAAGCAAAAGGTTATTGGACTAAATATTGAAGTTTGAAGATTTTCTTTGAACAATACTGAGTACAAGACATAGTTGTTGATTTGACTTTATAGAAGGATGTTTAGTTATCAATTTGATGTACAACTTTGTACGTGTGTACAAGACTGTGTGTATTATTCCATATAACTTTCAGATTTATAAAGCAATCATTGAAATTTCTGTAATTACTCTTGAAAGTTGGCACTTCAGATTTTGTACTCGGTTTTGTTTGTCACTATATATCTCCTTTATATAAACTCCAAACCATATAAAATTTGTACCAAAACCATAGCCAAAAACCTAAACCTGCTGACTTTAGCCTTGAAAGCTTGAATGGCCTCGAAAAACTAACCCTAATCTCTAATATGGCCTCAAGCAGCCTCTTCAAAGCCTATTGGTCATGAATTTTGACCAATAGGAATAGAGATTTTCATCATTCATCTCCATTCATCTATATTGGTGCTCTAATTACTCCCTTTGCTACCAAAATCCTTCTTCAATCTTTTTTTTTATAAGATTTACATAATTTATGCTCTAAACATCAAATAAAAGAACCAAAACAAGTTTTGAAAGGTCACCAATGTCTAATAAAGGTGATTCTAAATATTTAGAAGTTACTATCAACGAAAACCAATCTCAAAAGCCACTATCAAAAGGAAATTTAAGTTATACAAATTCTATAATAATCTTTTTAAACAACCTCTTCTCAAGGTAATAATCAAATTATATTCTACAACCAACTAAAATCTACTAACATAGCTCTTACCATGTTATTTAGTAAATTATATATTAAGTACATAATTACATTATTTTTATATAATAGCTGAACCACAACACGAAAATATACAAATAAGTTATTGGAGATTGTTCATTTTGATGTTTGTGGACTTATGAGGGTGCCATGAATATGAAGTGCAAGGTATTTTGTAACATTCATTGATGATTTTTCAAGAAAGATTTGGATTTTCATCCTTAAAGCAAAGAATGAGTGTTTCACAAGGTTTAAGGAGTTTAAGACACTTGTAGACAAGCAATGTGAATGCAAAATCAAGGTATTGCATATGGACAATAGAGGTGAGAATATGTCAAAGCAATTCAATGATTTCTTGAAGATGCATGGTATTGTAAGACAAACCTCTACTCTTTACATTCCACAACAAAATGGAGTTGTTAAAAGAGTAAATCAGACCATTGTGGAGATGGCAAGGAGTATGCTTCATGTACAACATCTTGGACATGAGTTTTGGATGGAAGCAGTGGTAAATGCAAGTATACATAAGAAATAGGTGTCCTACAAGTGCACTTACATCAATGATGCTGGAAGAAGCTTGGAGTGGGAGAAAACCTTGTGTTTTTCATATGAGGATCTTTAATTGCATAGCATATGCAAAGATACCAGATTATATGAGATCAAAATTTGATGCAAAAGATACTAAATGTGTCTTTGTTGGATATTGTAAAGGTACAAAGGCTTATAGGCTCATGTGTTTGGAGACTAAAAAGATCATCAAAAGTCATGATGTTGAGTTTTTGGAGCACAATAGTGCTTGTGAGTACTTGGAGAAGTGTCCAAATAAGAATAATGGTATGTTTATGGATACATCTTCAAATTCAGCAAAAAACGAAGAAGACAACAACAATGATGGTTGTAAAGATGGAAATGAAGATGAAGAGGCAAAGAAGGTGAACAAGAAGGCCTCTACAATTGCTAAGACCAGCAATGAAGAGCATGAAGATGTTGATGATGATGGTAATGAGGATTATGAACTATCTTCAAAAGAAAAGAAGGTTGAAGGTGACTATGGAGTGCAACAAGTTGAGTCTTCTTCAAATAAAACGAGATATCCTTTGAGAGATAGAAAACAATGTGGTAATAGTAGAAGGAACACATTTTTCTTCAAATAAGTAAAGAACATACCAATATTACACTTTTTTCTGATCCATTGAATTTATGTGATGCAATGAAGATCGCGGATGCTATGAAGTAGGAGAATGCTATGGAAGAAGATTACAAATCACTCATGGATAATGGAACATGGGAATTGTCTCAACTTCTACCAAATCGAGCTTCAATTGGTTGTAAGTAGGTGTTTAGATCAAAGAGGGATGTAGTAGGTAATGTTGTGAGATATAAGGCAAGATTGGTAGCCAAAGGCTACTCACAAGTTGCTGGTATTGATTTCAATAAGACATTTGCTCTCATGGCCAAATTCACCACCATTAGAATCATTGTGTCAATTGGGGCAACAATGGACTTGGAGATGCACCAAATGGATGTGAAGATGGCTTTCTTGAATGGAGAATTGGAAGAAGATATCTACATGGATTAACCTCAAGGATTTATTGAAGAAAGCAAATAACACCTTGTGTGTAAGTTGAAGAAATTCTTATATAGGCTCAAGCAATCATCAAAGACATGGTACTAACGTATCGACACCTTCTTTGTGAATGAGGGTTTTGTAGGGAGTGAGGCTGATCATTCCATATATGTGATGCAATCAAAAGCCTTCTTGCTGATTGTTATTCTTTATGTTGATGATTTGATCATCTTGACCAATACTTTGAAAAAGATGGATTAGTTGAAGACAAAGCTAGTAAAAGAATTTAAAATGAGTGATTTGGGAGAGCTCTATTATTGCTTAGAAGTAGAGTTTATGAGAGATCAAGCTAAGAAGATCATTATATTGAGCCAAAAAAAGTACATTGAAGAAGTATTGAAACGGTTCAACATGGAGGAGTGCAAGTCCAATGGAACACCTTTGGAAGCAAATTTGAAGTTGATGAAGCTCACGGATGAGGAATTAGCTGAATTTGAAGAAGAAATGAAAGATGTTCTATACAATGCAGCAGTAGGCTCACTTATGTATGCAATGGTTGACACAAGAGTGGATTTTGCATATGCGGTGAGTGTTGCGAGTCAATACATGTCAAAGGCTGGACCAACTCATTGGACAACCATTAGAAGGATCTTGAGGTACTTAAAAGGTACTTTGAACTTCAAATTGTGCCTTGAAGGTGATAATATTATATTGCATGGATATTGTGATAGAGATTGGACTGGAGATGCAAATGATAGAAGATCAACAACGTGATATGTATTCTTTGTTGGAATAGGAACAATTTCATGGAATTACAAGAGACAACCAAAAATTGCAAGGTCTACAATGGAGGCAGAATACATGGCAGCAAGTCATGGTGCAATGGAGGCAATATGGCTAAGACAAGTTTTAGGAGACATTGGACTTGTGCAATTGGAAGCAACTCTAATGAAGTATGACAATTAAAGATGCCTTGCTTTTGCCAAAAATCCAAAGCATCATTTAAAGACAAAGCACATTGACATTCAACATCACTTCATATTGGAGAAGATTGAGATGGGAGTAATTGCCATGAAGTATTGTGCAACGGAAGATATGCTTGTTGATTTACTCACAAAAACATTGGTGAAAGATAGACATTACAAATTGACAAAGGGATTAAGTTTATTAGCCTTTGATCAATAGCAAAGTGGGAGTGTTAAAGTAAATGGAGGATAAGTTAGAAGATAAAAGATATTATCTTAGATAAGTTGCTAATGGTTAAAGGACAGCAAAAAGATGAAAGAAAGTTATCAAAGTGGCGGCTAAGATTATAAGTGGCGGCTAGAGTTTAAAGTAGCAGCTAGGTTAAGAAGAATCTAGGGTTTAGTTAGATGAAAGTAAGATGAATGCTAGCCAAAATAGATGTAACCTCTACATATAAGTAAAGGGTGTTGGAAGTGAGAGACATCTCATTCCATACTTCTCTTCTATCTAACCTTGTTGTTTTCTACTTACTTATGTATTGCTTATTGTGTTTCTTTAATAATTTTAAAAAGTTGATTTTCTTTTTATAAACTTTCAAGAAAGCTCTCATTTTCTTTAAAAAATAATATTATTAAGCAGCAATATCTTTTTGAATAAAAAAGAACCAACTAATTTTTAGGATTTTTTTTGAAGTTTTTCTCATAGTATGTTGAAAATTAAGATTAGAAGGAGAATTAAGTCCTACTCCTATTAACAAAAACTTAGTAGATAAATTCTTTTTTATCATCTCTACCCATCCTACTTGATACAACTTCATTGCAAAATTTTTAAATTTTTAAATTTTTTTTGTAGATATATCTAAATGTAAACAATATAAGATTAGAATTAACAGTACTCATTTTAAAAAATGAAGACCTAATCACTCTTAAGAATTTTTTATTGAATGTTTTTTTAGATTTTATTTTAAATTTTATTTTGAGATTTTAAAAAATTATTTTGATTCTTTGATAGCTTTTTAGATTACTTTTATTTTCTTTAATTGGAATTAATATGACAATGCAGTGAATTTTTGAATAAAAAAAGAGCTAGCTACTTTTCAAGGTTTTTTTTTAGGAATTTCTTTTAGAATTTTTCTTTAGAGATTTTTTCATAGCATGTTTAGTATTTTGTATAGAAATTTTGAAAGAAGTTTTATTTCTTTGTTAAATTTTTAGAAAGTCCTTACTTGCTTTGAAAGAAGTTAGTACGAAGATCTAATATATTTTTGAATAAAATAAGAATTAGATGTTCTTTAGGATTTTTCTTTGGAATTTTATTTCAGGATTTTTCTTTAGAGGTTTTTTTATAGTATGTTTTGAATTTTGGATTAATATTTTGATTAATTTTTCTTCTCTTCATAAGATTTTTAAAAAGCTCTTAGTTGCTTTAAGAAGAATTAATATAAAATTGTAATACTTAGATAAAGAAGAGTCAATTACCTTTTATTAATATAAACAATGGCTTTTTTGCTCATAAAATATGTTATAGAAAATTTTAGGAGGTGAAATTTGATGTGCATATGTATGGTTTGTTTGGATTTTCAAAGAGCCATTACATGATCAAATCTAATAAAGTATGGAACTATGGCAACTACTTGAATGAAAAAAAGGTGACAACTCTTACATACTATTATGAGTATGAGGTAGTAGAGTTCATTTAAATGAAAGTTATTATTTGACCATATCTAATTGCAACCATAAATCTTGTGTTTTTTTAAAGAAAATTCTTTCACTCCAATAATGTCTAAGGATTATGTTGGACAAATTCAATGTCAATCAAAAGTCCAAACAATTGATATTATTGCTTGCTTATAACTAGTCACAGCATATACCTTTATACTATCTCCACATCCAAATAAAAGTCAATTTGCTATGTCAACTACAACCCTAGTCCAAGTCTACAATATCGTGCTTCTTTCTACTAAAACAAGTAAGTTAGGAAGAGAAAAATACGTCCAAATAATTTTAATATATATAAGTGTAGACACAAAATCAAAATAAGCAAATAATAAGGAAGACTACTACATTACAACATCCTATCTTCCAATCCACAGCCTCTACTTTCTCTAAAAGCAAAAAATAAAAACTACAATAATTCATCATCTCTCTAATAAAATCAATTACTACATAGTAGCATAAAAAAAAACAATGTAAGAATCACATAGTTCTATGACTTAGCCAAGTCTTGTTATCTACCACAATTCATGTGACTAATTGACTCTATCAAATCACAACAATAAGTTCAAGGAGAAGAAAGGAACCAACAACAAAAGAAAATTATGCTGGTTTTATAATGTGACACTTGCCCTACCAACTTTTAGTGTTGTGATGATTGATGCTTTTAAGCACTTTCTTATTATCTAAAAGAATTCTTTTATATTAACATCATCTACCTTATTCCATTTGATATGACTTTATATCTAGTTGCCTTTGGCTTTCTTATTTTCTATGTATTGTAATTTATCTAACACCATGCTTAGCTTGCTATGCGGTTTTGAATTCAATGAATTTGCCTCAAGTTTGGCTATTAGTTGCAAAAGCTGGTATAGCCCTTATATCTCTTTCTATCAAAAGTGTTGCAATCTTTGCATGCAATATCTATGATAAAATTTGATTGCTATTTGGAATTTTTATACAAAATTACAATAGAGGTAGAAGAACTAGAATTATTCAATACAATGACAAATCTCCTTATTTTTTAAGTGTAGGACATTAATTTTTAATAAAAAAATTTGATAAGGCAGATCAAGAAGTTGGACTATGTAGTTTATTAATAATAAGTGGTTAAAATAGGAACAATTTTCGTAGACAAAATATTTGATTTTTAGATTCATATATACACTATTTAATTTGAACATGTATACTTGATTTAGTATAGCTAGTACTTGAGTACCATCTTATAAATATTTATCTTATAAAAATAGTATCTTCTTTGATATTAAGAACTTATCTTCTACATGTAATACATTGGTGAGTATGAGTCACCAAATTGACTTATAATTTATATTAGAATAAAAAAATTACAATTAGAATGCCAATTATAATAATTAGATAAAAAAATTAGATTAGAAATAGCTAAATATAAGTTAAATAGTAATAATAGAAAAAATATGATTAGTATAAAAAATCTAGAAGAAATTTATATAAAGAAGGTATCTTAGGAGGCATCAAATTAATATCTTTTTAGTATTTTAGGAATATTTAGAAGAAATCTAAAATATTCAAAATTTAACTAAGAATTTTTTTATATTAATCTAGAGTTTCTTCACTTTGAATAAGCCAAATGTATTTTCATTTCTATATAGACCTATATACAATAATTTTTCATCTTTGAAAGTTGCTACATTAGCAATAGAATATTTAGACAATGTAAGTAATTGATTAAGAAGCAATATGAAAGTTAAGGTATGTGCTTCAATTACACTGTAAGAATTAAAAGAAGCTTTGGAAGAAATGGCTTCCAAAAAAGTACTAAGATTGATAGAATTATCACATAAATCTTTAATTATTTTTGAGATGTTATAAAAAATGATTATTATGCCATGATAACAAAAGTTGTTCATATTAGTTACTTTTTAAAGGAGTCACAAGAAGGCTCATATCTCTATTTTTTTAAAAGTGGACATAGGACAAGCTTAATCAATTGAAAATCAATTACTTTTTTGAATGTAGCCTATGGAATATATGCCAAGGCAATACAAATCCACCTTCAACCAATATTCATAGAAATTGTCTCTTTTTATTAGTTGGCCTTTTTATCAATATGTTTTATTTTAAATGATATTTTAGTCATAATTGAGGCCATAGAGTGGATTCATTACTCCAAGTAGCTTTTCATTTTTTTAAGTTGGATTTTTCTAAAGCCTATGATATAGTAGATTGGTTAGTTCTTTTCTAAGCTATGTTAAAGTATGGATTTTTAAGTAAATTTGTAGTCATGAAAGGAATGCTCTTTATAAATGTATCAAAAAATTTAAAGGTAAATAGATTCCAATCTCCCTCTTTTACTATAGGTAGATGAGTTCATTTAAGATGTTCTCTTGCTCCTTATCTCTTTCTTGTTGTTGCTAGGATACTAAACTATATGATTAAAAAATAAGTAGAAGAAAGATAGTTTCTTAAAATAACTCTTTCAATTAAAAATAAATAAAAAGCAATTGCACATTATTCTAAGACTAAATAAGATCAAAGAACTTGTCTTTTCTATCATATTTTTAAATCATTTTTTTTTTTTTTTTTTGCTCTATAGTGAATTTCTCTTCATCAAATATCATCTTATCTCTTTTTAGCATCTCTTTTATTTTGAATTCTTTTTATAACATAATCTTAGTTCTTTCACTTTTGTATTTTAGTAGAGCCAATTTTTTTATTATTATAATAGTTTTTTGTTGTAATGACTCTACAAACATATTCTCCATCATAATGCATCCCTTTAGAGATTTTTCTTTGGACTTTGAAATTAGCAATAGGTGATTCTTCTTTTTGGAGTGATAGTGGCAATGTTACCAAGGAATGCATATTACATATAAGGCAATGTTGAAAAAATGAATGGAAATAGGAAAAAAAAAAATAGAGGAAATAAAAAAAACATGTTCCTTCTCATACACTTTATTGGTTCATTGAATTCATCTTATAATAAAGCTTCCCAAATATCGTTGAGGAATGATTTCTTAGGCAACAAATTCAAATTAGATAATTTACTTAGTAAATTGATTATTGACACTATTGTAGAGTCTTACAACAATGTTGTATCTATTACTAAGGCGGAATCATTTTCATAGAGTAAGATTATATTTGATCTTGTATCATATAAAGTATGAATCTTATTGAAGAATAGATACTTATCTTCCAACTTTATAGCCATTGTGTATATACCTTGCTTACTATCCTTATCATTGATGCCAATGTTCATATCTATTGACCAATCATATGCAGCCACAAATTTATCTTTAAAAGTATATAATCAATTTAACATATTTGATGCAAAAAGGTTAAAATTGGCCTTTAATGCTTTATTCATCTAGGTAATTAGTTATACCAAAGATCCATTCTTGCTCATTTATTTCTCACATATCTTTGTCTTGCTAAAAATATATAATTTTTTAAAATTTGCTAAATCATTCAACCAATTGACAATTGCTACATATTCTTTTACATTGAAATGATTTCTTTTACTACTATTTATAAGACTCAAGATCTTTTTCAAAGGTATAATGAATAGTTTAAAAGAGTGAGAAGATTTATTCTTGAATGTTAAATCAATATATTAGGTCGACTTGATATCATTTAATATATCACCAAAATATTAAGTGATACTTCAAAAACTTAAAAAAGGTATTCAAGTTTGAATGATGATATTTGAGGAGGTGATATTTTGAATGATTCAAATGCCATAAAATTTAGGTATATAGTTTTTTAACCTAATAATGTACACTTTTGGAAATTTTGAGCCAAAAATTCATTTAGAAACTCAAGATATGGCTCCAACCATTAATATCAAAAAAACAACTTACTTATGGCCTTTGAATTACATATACTGTTATCAATATTCTATAATTCCTTCATACAAACTCCAAATGCAGAAATTCTTTCACAAAAGATGTAGATCTTGAAATCATCTTTGTAGATACATCTTTTGATCTCCAAAAGCTATTGTAAAACTCCTTGTATCCTCAAAAAGTAACATTATGTCTTAAAAAGACACCTTAACTCCAAATCCTCTAAAATTTGTATACAAATTATAGTCCAAGTTCTAAACCTTCTAATCCTTTCTTTTGATTTTTAAATGCCTCTTTTGAAGTTGCCAAAATCCTTGTTGTGGTTGTGGATAGCCTTCTAAGAGCCTATTGGGTATGACTTTTTATCAATTAGGATGAGGATTTTCACTCTTTGCCTTCATTCCTCCAAATTATTTTCTTTCATCCTTCCAAACAAGTTTCTTAGAGATTTGGATCTTAATCTTTGAGCCTCAATCTTCTCATTAAATTTTATACTAAATATCTATATCCTATATAATTTAAACACTATAATCAAAATAAGTAAACCTCAAAATAAATTTTCTTACATCAACTCTCTTTAAATTAACCTACTAACCACTCTAATACACATCAATACTTATAAATATATTATATATTTTAGTTAATTTTTACATAATATGAACAATTACAGTATGACATTGTGATATTTGGAGAGGTGATATGTTAATCAATTTGTGATATTTGCATTCCCAAAAACCAAAAACACTTGATATTTGGTTGCCCAAAAACATTAAACCTAAATCCCCTTGGCATCTTAGATTACAGCAAGGTAGAGTGGGCAACCGCATGCATGGCTAGTAAGTCCCAAGTAAGTTAGTCCTCTGATTGGCAAAGAGATGGTGCAGCCAGGGTCTCTTCTCTATTATGTTAGGCGGGACTCCTCACTGGGTACTCTCTGGCCCCATGGCAGGTTTTGTTTTCCAGCCACCGTAGAAGGACGTTGGTACTGGGACGTTGTCTTCCCAGTCGAGTCCCGCCGCTGGGCGGAGGCCTGACGGTCTCCTAAGTTAAGGTGGGTCACCGTCAGTGGTATGCATAGTAAAGTTAATCGAGTCAGTCCGTCCCACCCAGGCCGCATGCGGCTGGGTTGGCTGTAATTTATGGTCCCACAAGACAATGAAGTATCTCTCAGTTTGTTTCAAAAAAAAAAAAAAAACACGTCCCGCGGGCCGGACGTGATTGCACGTCACGCCTTGGCAGCGAGCGAGGTGTTGCGAGGGTCACTTTGATCGATCGGAGGCGACTGATCAAATGGGTCATGTACAACTGAATGTGTTTGGCTGTTTGCTGGGGTGTTGCTGTGCCTTTCCGGGCTCCTCCACGGTGTGGACTTGCGGCCTCATAAGGTGTCATCGGACGAGAGTACGTTTCTTCAGAGGAATTGCACATTCAGTGTCGGCATTGAAGTGTATCGTCTTCTTGTTGAACCCCCCTTCTTTGTCTACTTGTGAATTTTTATTTGGGATGACTTCGTCTCGAGTAATTAATCTCTTGCAGCCTGGTCAAGATTTTGTAGATTACCAAGTTCCATTGAGATTCTGAGTTACTGAGATATGCAAAGTTGATTTTGGGGATGGGAGTAGTGGCTGGAACGCAGGTCCTTTGGCAAGCGTGGAGAAACGACACCCCCGCAGCAAACTTGCCGAACTGGGGGAATTATTCTTATAGCCCTTGCGAATGGGGAGGAATCAAGTGCGAAATTAGGAACACAACCACGAAATTGAACGTTCTAGTAATCACTCAACTGTAAGAATGATCACATTGTCTCTTCAGCAATAGAATATGATTTTCAATTGATTCCTACATGATGGATACGTCCGACATTCTGAGAATGTTCTTCCACATACCTTCATTCATTAGTCGCCAGTAGCACTGGTATAATTTAAACGTAGGTCCTTCAAATGTATTAATTATTTTCACGGCGTAGAATTTTTTTCTCGTCAGAGGTAGTCGATGGCAAAATTTCTGTCATGCTGTCGGTATCCATTTGGAATTAGGTTTTACCCAAGCTGATTAACCCAGTTGCCATTATGAGAGAGTCACTCTACGTCGTTACTATGCAGAGCTATGTTTGTCCCAAATGCTGAATATGATTTTCCTCAGAGCACTAGAGTCACTCACTTGCAACGTGCAATCCTGGTTACCAGTGCTGACAGCACATAAATTTTCAACGTTTTGAATGTAGGGATTTGTGGGAGAAGGGAATAGCGGGCGTTGTTCCGCCTGAAATATGCTTGCTGAGCAACCTTGAATTCATGTGAGTATTTGACACAGTTCATATGCGACATCTGCAATAGCTAATGCATAAAATATCTTTAGCGATTTCAAGAACATACATGTAACCGTTCACAAGAATATATTGTGTCACACGAGTTGGTGAACTATGAAAATTATGGTTGGGCGTGAAATCTCATTCTTCATCTCACGTACAAAAGTTTTTGCCAAACCTTGCTGGAATGTTGCAGGAGCCTGGCCAGGAACAAATTCAGAGGCCAAGTACCAGATGTCTCTTTTTTGTACAGCCTGGAAGCTTTGTGAGCGTAATCGCCTCTGCCCATAAGTACTATCTTCAAAATCCATTGAATAAGTGGTTATTTAGAGCAGGGATCTTTGGAGAATTATCAATTGGTAATTTTATATATCATTTGAAGCAATGCTCGGGTTAATCTCATTCTCTGTGTAGAAAAATCTTTTGCTTATTCTTGTTGCAGGATCCTGGCATGGAACAACTTCACAGGCCATGCACCAACTGTCTCTTCCTTACACAGCCTGAAGTACTTCAACACTAAACAAAAATACTTCCGCCTCACCCTCTCTGCCACTTCATCATTCCGTTGCAAACTCCTTGTCCCCTACACATCCCCAATCCCTCTTTGACACTATAAATCTGCCGTTATATTGAATATGATGTTTCCGCCAAAACTATCTTACTGGAAGTACTTTAGCAAGAGTACTAGGATCTTCTGAGAGTCTTCAGAACCGCATATTGGATAAAACGACACAATTTTGGTACCGAAATTGTGACTCTGAGGAGATTAAAAGTATTGAATTCTTATTATGAAGGTGGATTCAGGTTTCATACAGATGCATGATATCCTACCAAGCTCACTGAAATCTGCTCTTTTATCAAATATGAGGTTTCAGTCTCAGTTTGTTCATTTATCTTTTGAAGCAATACTAGGGCGATTCTCATTCTCCATGTTGCTAAATCTTTTGCGTCATCTTGCTTCAGGGACCTGTCTGCGAACAACTTCACGGGCCAAGCACCAGATGTGTCTTCCTTATTCAACCTGACTTACTTGTGAGTACATTCAACGAGCTAAACATAAAATACTTCCGCCAAAACTATCTAAGTGAACAATTAGGGAGAGAAGGGATCTTCTGAGAGTTTTTAGAACCATATATTGGATTAACCAACACAATTTTGGTATCAACATTATGATTACAGACTAAAAGCACTGAATTCCATTAAACATCTCTTGAAGCAATAATAGGGCTAATCTCTTTCTTCATGTTTTCTTTATCGTGCTGCAGGGACCTGTCTAAGAACAACTTCACAGGCCAAACACCAGATCTCTCTTATTTGTACAATCTAGTAAATTTGTGAGTGTAAACTACACACGTGTACTTCTGCCGATACTGCGTGATTCGATGGTTAGGCTGAGTAGGGGCTTCCTAAATCAATGAGACAGTTTATTTTTTCTCTTGATGCTGTGGTCGATTGGGCTACCCATTCTCCATGCCACAAAAGGAGATGCATAAATTGTAATGCTGAAGGCACCTGTCTGCGAAAAACTTCATGGGCCAAGCACCAAATTATGCTCTGATGACCGGTCTGATAGACTTGTGAGTGACTTCAACCCTATTCAGTTCTTTCTCAAAAGAGTTCTGGTTATGAATTCATAGTAACGTCTATTCTTGAGGTATAAAGAAGTGCGTTGCATGATTTGCAGTCTCACTAAACTGTGGATTATCTTATTTCAATCTAAATTAAAGGGTTCAAGTATGAAACTTGTTGTAGGAATCTAACGTGGAACAATTTTGAAGGCCTTCCACCACAAGTTTCTCCCAACTTCACCTTCCCGTTTTCAGTGTAAGTGCAATCCTGTATGCTACATCCTCATGTTTTGTACTTCCTGCCTTTCAGCATCGGAATTTCTATAGTGGTCAAATCATAGTGCTTGATGCTTCCATTATCTTAGTTTGATCCCAAAGAATTAAAGCAGTGCTCAAGGATGGTTCAAGGAACGAAACTGCAGCTTGTTAATTATGAATTTTATGTGATTTTCAAAACTTGATTTCCACACCTTAGTATACCTATTCCTTCCTCATATATTTTCACAAACCACTTGCCTCATTATGTGATCTAAATATATTCAGCACTTAATGAATACCTTCTAGCTTATAAAAACCTTAATTACTATGATCTTGAGAATTCGACCCTCATGATTTTTCTGCCCTCTTAAGTCTCAGAACTTGTAAACATTAAATGTGGTCTTCTTTCAGAATGTAAAATTGCAATTTTCTCTTGGTGCTTTGTATCATCCTAGATTTGAGTGGAAATGGCTTTGGTGGTCCATTTTCAGGTGTACCACTTTCAAATGGAATTTATGGAGTCAAAATTTCTAGGAATCTCTTTGGATGAGAAATTTTGTAGGATGCTTTCCAATATTCATGGAAATTGAAACTATTGAAGAAAGAGAAATTAAAAGATAGAACATTTAGCATCAGCAAGGTATATACAAAATAAAGTGTAGAATAAGATGATTCTCACTTCCAATACTTTTTACTTATAATTAGATTTTACATCAATAATAGATGAATTTAATCATTTTTATCATTCTTTTTTTATTTCCAATTAAATTTTAGATTCTTCTTATATTAGTCGCCATCTTATAAATCTTAGTTGCTACTATAGTGACATCTTTTAATTTTTGTTATTTTTTGACTATTAGCAACTTACTATGATTTAAGTTAACATGGTGGCAACTATGCAAGATCTTGTTGATCTTCAATACTCCCACTTTGCTAATTATCAAAAGGGTTTCAATCTTATTGCCTCTATTAATTCATTGTGTCTATCCTTTATTAATGCTTTTGTAAGCATATTAGCAAACATGTCTTTTGTAGGACAATACTTCATACTTATTATTCCATCTTTAAGTTTCTCTTGTATGAAGTGATATTGAATCTCAATGTGTTCAATTTTTGAATGATGTTTTAGATTCTTAGTAAATGCAAGACATCCTTAATTGCCACACATTATTGGAGTTGCTTTCAATTGCACTAGTCCAATTTCTTCTAAGAGTTATCTTATTCAACATGTATCTATTACACAATGACTTATTGCTATATACTGTGATTACTCGTTTTACTTATTCCGGAAGAAACCTCCCAAAATAAACCCGTATAGGGAGATTCGAACACAGGGAATAACCATGTATATGAGCTCCAATTGTTAGGATCACGCAATTAACTGCTACTACTGAATGCTTACCAATCGAAGAACACTTAACTTTTCCTCCTACTATCCACTCTTTCATATCAATACAATAACATCCATGACAACGATTTCAGTACCCTGTGTAATTCACAAACACACAAGCATATTTCAAACCTTGGAACGAACAACTTTCAATCCACAAAATCAAGTCAATTCCTTCGATTACAATTCCTCTCCACTAAACTTACAACCTTGCGATAAACAGTGACTGGAAACTTCTATACGTCTTCAATCTTTTACAACAATTGATAAACAGTGATCTATAAACAACTTCGTAAATCAAACATTAATTCATTAAATCGATTCTCTTCACTAGAAACAACACTAACACAAAAGAAACAAGAAAATTAAGAAGAAGAGATAGCACCAAGCTTATCCATGACTCAGTACTATCGTAGTCTGGCATTTTCTTCTCCTCTCCCATCCTCCTTATACTACCCCGAGATACCAACTCCTATACTATAGATGATAACTACTTTTCCTGACTATTCAGCCATTCTACCTGATGAACTACCTTTTTAGCAGTTATCTATCCCTGTTTACACTATACACTAGATATCTACATTCTAAAAATAACTACTTATTCTACATAGCCCCACTCCTAACTGTACAGCATCCTCGCAAACACTCAATTGATACCTATCTAAAAATTATCTAACAAAAATCTACAAAAATTGAGATCCCTCTAGCCTATTTAATTAATTAATTGTCACAGTATCTGTTATTGGTTCCACCGATTCCAGTTCCAATTGCAAATCTTTGTCCTCCTCCAATCCTTCTATCGGCTCTTGCATCAACTGAGCTGAAAGGTCTTCATTGTACTTGCCCAGTTCACGGACTTGAGCTTCCAATTTCAAGATCTGGGCATCTCTCAATTCCAACTAGCGCTGAAAGTGACTCCTCTCTTCTGGAACTTCGAGAACTGGCAACGTCGATACTTGTGCTTGACCAATATTGACTAAATTCTTTGCCAATCTTGTCACCTCGGCGTTCAAGGCCTCAATTTCAACCCTTAACCGCTCTGTTTCACATCTATATTGGTCACTCAATACCAATTTCTTTTGCACCAATAACTCGGTCTTTTCTCGTTCCATTACCAACTAACCCTTCACTTTTTCCAGTTCCAAAATTGAATGACTGTAAGCTCAAAATAGTTCTTGCCTGTGGGTCTCCACCATGCGCTCTCTTTCTTTGTCCCAAACTTCCTATTGTTCCCCAATTTGTCGCTCCAATAGCAGCTTGGATTCCGTATTTGCTTGAATGATCCATTCTTGTTCTTCAATTCTTCGTATCTGCTCCGATATCACCTTTTTGCTTGCCTCTAATTCCAGTTTACCACTGCCCTCTACATCCAATGCTCGTACCATGCAATGTATTTGTAAAATGCACTTCAATAAAGAATTTTTAAGATGTACGCCTTCTGACAATTGGCCCTGTGGAAACACTAACTGATTGATATCTAACAACGTCGAGACTTCATTCTCCTCTTCCACCACCAAACGAATCGGATCCGTTTTCGGTGCCACTCGACGACTGGATTTCCCAATTTCATGTATTACCTCCGTTGTATTGACATTCTGTGCTAACGAATTCCGTTCTCGCGGTGGAGGCACTGGCACTGGTTCAGAACTTCCCTCTACTGGCGATGTTTGCCGCAATGTGTATGCGATCACAACATACACATAATTGGAACATAGCAACGCTATAAACTTCCTTATTTTGTACTTGGCTTCCATTTCCACATGAATACGGGTTGCTACATAAGCTGCCCAATTGAATACCATCCCTTCAAACGTCCCTACCACTGCAAACATTAATCGTCTTGACATATATGTGTTGTGTCGATACAATCCTAAATGCCTCATCACGAAGCGCAACCATTTCATGAGCTCTGGTGTAATTGCCTCAGCCGTCCGCCAACCATAGTTCTTCTCAAATAATGGCATGTCACTTTTGAAATAATTTCCTAGTTGAAAGTCACTGGACTCCTCAACACCCACCGCAATCTCTCCAACTGGAAGAAACAATACTTTTTCGAGGATCTTTTCATCAACACTGATAACGCACCCTTGTACTACGTTTGATCCATCATGTGGGTCATAGTTTGCGATGTATTCATCCACTAATGGCATATTAATTGAAGGCAAACTATCTGACATTCGCAAAAACTGAAACATTTGCGTGTTTTAAAAATCTCGTATTCTCCTTGGTGTCTAGCAAATCTCCAGCTTCATAGGCTCCATATTGGTAATGATTACTACGGATGGTGGTCCTAAATTGCGTTTAGCTTTCACATTTCGGCCACTTTCCTCTCTGTCCATAGCTCTCTTTGCACTCTCTATCGCCATGATGTACACTCTTTCAAGCTCTAACCATCAATACTACGCTCCAGTACTCCGAAACACCCGAAATTGTAAGACCAAAAAGAAACAATAATAGAATGCGACAACTGAGAATGACCATAAATGGGTGCCCCACTCCTATTCTTTTACCTAGTGGTGATAACGACAACATGTTATCCCTACTGTCCGTTTCTCACCCTCGTCCCATCTAACACATTAGTAATTACTAACTATCCTTTCACCCGCGTCTACACCCAAACATACTTAATTAGGTCTATCCTAAGTACATTCGACGTGACCTCCTCCAGAAATTGAAAATCCATCCCGGGTTTTACGTATGATATAATCGTAATCGGTTCCCGTTAATGTGGGTACTGAATCGATGACCCATGAAATCCTCCAATTGAACAGATCCATTGGAAAATCCTTCAATCACATGATATGGCCGATGCCAACGAACTTGAAATTTGCCCGAAAAATAATTAAACTTGCTATCAAACAACAATATCAAATCATTAGGCATAAAAATCTTCGGACGCAGTTTACTATCATAGTAACTCTTCTGCCATTTTTGAGTTGCTTCCATATTGAAGAGAGCTGTAGCTTGTATTTCATCCAATTTGTCCAACTCTGCCAATCGATATTGAAATGATTCCTTATCTCCAAGACATTCATCCAACTCAATGCATAAACTCTGAACTTCCAATTTAATGGATAATATTGCTTCTTGCCCGTACACCAATTGGAATGGTGTGGAATTGGTAGTCACTTTATATGCAGTACGATACGCCCAAAATGCCACAAATAATTTAGTATCCCAATCCGTTCCCGCTCTCGAAATTGTTTTGGTTAAAATCTTATATAGAATACCATTGGTCTTTTCCGTTTGCCCATTGGCCCGAGGATGATATGGTGTTGTTTTCATGTACTTGATTTCATATGTGTTCGTCGAGGCTGCTATGGTAGCATTTATGAAATGGGTGCCACGGCCACTAACCAATTCCTTCGGACATCCAAATCGAGTAATAATATTCTCATATAGAAATACGGCCACCATACTGGCATTATTATTGCGGGTAGCAATAGCCTCCGTCCATTTGGTTACATAGTCCGTGGCGACTAAAATATACTACTTTTGTCCATGTCTCAATGCTAGTGCAATGGATCCAACAAAATCAATTCCCCATTTTTCAAATGGTGCCTGTGCCAAGATTAGTACTAACGGCATCGCTGAAATACCTGTGGGTTGACCAATTCGTTGACAGGGATCACAACAACGAACAAATTGGTGTGCATCAGAAAACATTGTGGGCTACCAATATCCGGCCATTAAAGCCTTGCGAGCAGTATTGTCTCCCGCAAAATGTCCACCACAACTATCCAAATGACATCCTTCCAAAATTGTACGAACTTCACTTTGAAAGATGTTACGGCATAAAATTCCATCCCGCCCTTATTTGTACAAGGCATCTCTAATCATGGTATATGGCGTACTTTTTAAAATCAGACGCTTCTTTAGTTTTTCATTATAAGAAATGAAAAAAGTCTGAAATGTTAGATATTGGATCAATTCACCATATTCAGGTGTAATGACATCCACAGCGAATAGTTGTGCATCTGACAGAGCATCGTTTATCGGCTCATTACCCAGTATATTAGATAAACGGGATAAGTGATCCGCATTGGCATGTTTCTTGCTGGGTCAAACATTAATTGTAAAGTTGAATTTCTGTAGAATTAACATCCATTGAGCAATTCGTCTGCTCAATTGAGGTTTATTTATCATGTACTTAAGCGCATCATGATCAACGTGGAACACAAATGAGTATCCAAGTAGATAGTGGCGGAATTTCTGTACAGAGTAGATCATTCCGAGGGCCTCTCGCTCGGTAGTATTATAATTTCGTTTTGTAGCAACGAATTGTCGGCTCACATAATATATGGGATGATCTAATCCTTTTTCATCCTTTTGACTGAGAATGGATCCAATAGCAACATTGGACGCATCTACATAGACATGAAACAATTTTGTCTAATAAGGTGTTACAAGAATTGAGACAAATATTAATTTCCGTTTCAATTCGTTGAATACGAAAGTACAATCTTCAGTCCATATTGGGCTAGTCCTGTCTGATGGGGGTTTCTTTAATAAGTAGGTTAACGGTTGACAGATAACCACAAAGGATTTAATAAAATGTTGATAGTGGCTGACATGGCTGATGAAATTGCGCACGACCGACACCATATCTAGCTTTGGTAAATCTAATATATAAGTAACTTTATCGGGGTCCATAGCGATACCTTCAACAGAGACAATGTGTCCCAATAGCTTTCCTGATGGTACACCAAATTGACACTTCTCCGAATTTAGAGATATCCCATACTTGTCGCATTGATTCAAACAATTATCAAGGCATGCTAGATGTTCAGTCGTTGTGCTAAAGGTGTAGAAATCGTCCAGAAATATCTCCATTGATAAATGTAGGTAATCTTGAAACGCTTGTGTCATTACTCGTTGAAAAGTAGCCAAGGCATTACATAACTCAAATGGCATTACTTTATAGGCAAATGTGTCCCAATCAGTGGTAAATGTAGTCTTCAACTGCTCTTCTTCAGTAGTTTTAATTTGATTATACCCCAAAAATCCGTCCAAAAATGAGTAACATTCATGTCCGGCCACTACATCCAAAATACTGTCTGTAAATGGTAACGGAAAATAGTCCTTCTTAGTAGCCGCATTTAACTTTCAAAAATCTAGACATATCTTGATTTTTCCATTCTTCTTCGGTACCATCACGATTGGCAGCACCCATGCAATATGCGGAACAAGATAAATAAAATCCACATCGAGAAGTTTATCCAATTCCTCTTTCACTAAAAGAGAATATTTTAGGTTAAGCCGATGTTGTCTTTGACAAACTGGCGTAACATCCTCCTCCAGAATAATTTGGTGCTCACATACATTGTCGTATTACGTGCTTTCTTACTCGAGAATGCGTCGGGCGTCTGGCTGTAGAAGGTAGTATGGAGATTCGCCGATAGTCAAGCAGTCTATCAGTTTTGACTGCTGGAATATAAACGACTGCAACAATGTATCGTAAATCTATACGGATGCTCTTCGACTGCTTGTCGAAGTCCTTCTTGCCCCAGCCGGTAGGTCTCTAGACGTTACAGAGAACCCCGAACAACCCAAACTGTTAATCTTCAATACCCCTTTGTACTTACGATCTTGTATCTACTGACTGTCTTGTTAGATTAACCCAATAAATTTCATTCACTCTGCATACTCAATCCTATAGACACCCTTTTAATCCTTCAATCACAGACGTGACTCGATTTCACAAAACAGTCAAGAGTATTCAAACCCACTTCATTAAAAATCCCGATTCACAATTACAATACTGACTTCAGCAACGATTGCCTCAGTCTTCCCAAAACTCTACGAAGAAGAAAAATCCGAATTCTCTGTCTTTCCTTCCCCGACCCGAAGCATGAAGCTCCTCTTCTCTAATCCCCTTGATCTTCAAAAACCTCCAATGAAAACCGAACTAGTAACCTTGCAAAAGCTTGAAACTAGCTCCTCCCCGATTCCCAGAGGAAAAAAAAAAAAAAAAAACCCCCCTTTCAAAACTATATCCCCCCTAACCTTATCCTCTGAATTTCTTCAATCTTCCGTCTTAGATCCGGAATTGGCTCCCACCGTCAAGCTTGGATCCAAAATTGGCTCTCGCCGTCAGAGCTTTCTCCTCCGTTTTTACCTTTAAGAAATCCATTACCGAAAACAATGTTCCTTGAAACGGCACAGAGAACAGGACAGCCCGAAACAGAATCGAAACCCCGTAATCGGGACCACATTGAGTCGCCCGACCAATTCAGGTCCCATATTGGGTAAGATGCTCGTAATAACCAAGATTTTCGCATAATTGGATCAAATTGGTCCTCACGTCAGATTGACTAAGACCCGTAGTAAGACCTGGATTTCCCGAAATTAGATTGTATTGGATTGACCGGCCAATTCAGGTCTCATATTGGATAAGAAGACCCGGATTGGATTCTCGAAATTGGATCCAATTGGCTCTTCGAACCCGTCGTGTGAATTGGTCCTTCTCTTCCTACTGACTCCTGTTATTGGAATTGAATGGAGCATTTGAGTATGCCCCGGCTGACTGTAACGGGGTGATTGAACCTGGCCATTTAGTATTTGTACAGGAGTTGGTCGTTGCTCCCAATATTCGAGGTAACTGAATATTAATAAAATTCTCCTTTCTTTTTATTTTTACTATATACTCGTGTTACAACACGACATCCACCCCCTCTGAACCTGTGCATCCTCTGGTATGCACCAATTTACCTAATTGTTGTTTGCTTCAGAATATATCCTCTACGTCTTTGTCCAGTTCGTCTTTGTCACCTTCATTATCCAAATCACTTTCATCTTCTTGCTGCGGAATCTCTATACCTTCATTAAGGTCTTCCATATTCATCTCTGCGTGTCTTCGTTTAAATATTTTTACTCGCTTCCCTGCAATTGGTATTTTCAATTTTGTACCATCTAACTCCCGTAATGAGTAAGTCGCATTATCATGAACAGTTGTTACCACATATGGTCCAAACCAACGTTTTGAGAATTTCCGCAAAGTACTATGTTGATTATCCAGACTATTGTCATAAACAAGTACCCAGTCACCTTCCTCGATTGTTTTTGGTCTCAATCGATGTTGCTTATCGAATCGCGCCTTGTTTTGTAACCTTGCTCTTTTTAACCTTCTCAATTCTATCTGGACATCTTCCGTTCTTTGCTCCAATTGTCAAATCCTGATAGCCAAAAGTTCTTCTCTTGTCAATCCATCTTCCCATGGTAGCATACTCCAAGTAAGTACCTTTTCTTCGATCGGCATAATTGGTTTTTGACCTGTCATAAGTTCTACTGGCATATATCCTGTCACCGAACTATGTGTAGTTCGATCAGCCCATAATGCAAATGACAATAGCCGTGGCCACTCTTTAACTTTCCCATTACAAGCTTTAACCAATGCTTTCACAATCGGTGGGTGACCGCGTTCGCTTTTTGCATTCCCTTCCGGATTATAAGTAGTAGTCAGTGATAGTTTAACTCCACATCTTTCAAAGAACTTACGAGCTTCTTGTGCATTTAATTCTCCACGATCTGCAGTGATTTTTCCTACGCACCCGTAATGACAAATGACATCTTCAAGCAAAAACCTACAAATCCCCTCTGTAGATTTTGTCTTCAATGCTCTTCCTTCTACTTGATTTGATAAATCTTCACGAGCTAAAACCAAATATCTCATCTGCCATAATCCAACCGGTATAATAACCAAATCAACAATCCATTTAAAATGAATAGCCAGAGGATACGTAGGATGAAGACCATCTCCATGTCGGATATTAGAATACGATTGAATAATTTCACATGACTCTACAAATGAGAGCAAATCTTGATACATATTTTTCCACCAATATCGTTCCTTGAGTTTAGCAAAAGTAGCCCAGATTCCTCTATGCCCTGCCCATAAACTATCATGAAACTCCTTTAATAATTTTATTTTTTCTTCCCTTTTGCCTATCACTCGTTGTGGCATTCCAATTCTTCTCTTCGGTCTCTTCCATAAGAATCCATCTCGAAGTAAAAATCCATATGCTTTTTTTCTTATTTGTTTAAATTTTTCTGTAGACCAATTCCCCTGCTTAGACAAGGTATTCAAATAATGACCAATATCCAATAATTCTCCTTCATAAGATTCTTCAAGAAATAGCTTGTCTTCTCTGTTGAGATTTGATATTAAATAGAATTTCAATCTGACGTCATCAATGTCTTCAACCATTTCGTCCTCCCTCTCGTATCTTGCTCGAGATAGCATGTTTGCTACTAAATTGTCCTTCGCAATAACATGCTTAAATTTCGGATTTAGTGACTTAATATAAGCAATCCATCTCAACATTGCAATATCTGGCGTTGAACAGTTAATAATCATTCCAAGCAATGGCAAGCAATCTGTTTCAATTACTACTACTGCCCCAATCAAATAGTCCTTTTCAGCTTTCATAGCCGAAACGACTCCCCAAAGTTCTCTTTTGACTTGCGAATATGCACGCTGATGAATACTTAAAACTTTAGCCCCAAATCGAACTGCAAATCTACTCCCATTTGAATCATCTTGACCCACCGTCCATCCAACGGCAATTGGACTAGCGTCTACAGTAAGAATCATTGGTCTATTGCACTTATAATCAACCTTCCTCAATATTAGAGGTGACATCAATAATTTCTTCAATCTTTGCATTGCCTGAATATGCCTTTCTTTCCATTCAAATCGGTAACCCTTGCGTAACAGTTCATATAATGGATCCGCTATGTGAGCAAAATGAGGGATTCAGATTCGATAAAATACACATGCATCCAAAAACCTGCGAATCTCTGTTAAAGAATCACAATCCTCTTTCATCCTTCCAATTGCATCAACTTTAGTCGGATCTGGTTTTCTTCCGTAAGATCCACATAAATGCCCAACAATTACAACCTCTCTTACTCCAAATACGGACTTCATACCTGATAATGTAAGATGAACTTCTCCAAGCCGAGTTAAAATCTTTTCACAATCTTGTATATGATCAACAACATATTTGCGACATCCCCTCTTATCTAAAGTTTCATCCTTGTCTCCTTCTCTGCACCCTTTTATAAGAACATCATCCAGAAAAGGCATAGTCTTCTTTGGAATAAAATCTCTCAATACCTTATTCATTCCATTCATCATATGTGCAACTGAGTTGGTTGCGCCTTGAAGAAGAGTGTACATTCTAACCAATCCAAGTGGTGTCCTCATCGTTGTCATATCTCTACTTCCTTCGGCAAGTTGAAATTGATCATAACCTAAATACAAGTCACCCATTGAATAGATCGCCCTTCCTGCAAACGCCTCAACAAATTCATCCACAATAGGTCCAATTCCTGCATTCCTGACAGTTACAGCATTCACCGGATGCATATCTTGAATAAACCGTAGTGACCCTTTCTTCTTAGGTACCGTAAACTATCGACTAGAATACAGTGCAAATGAAGGTTCCAATATTTTCATCTTTATCTTTTCTTTCAATAGTTCTACCAATTTAGGTAAATGTGCCCTCGGTACTAGAATCGGTCTTAGATTCCAAGGTACATGCGGTACAGTGAAGATAACCATAGGTATTATAATATTTGGATCCACACACCCAATTTCATGAGATTCGAAGGCAAACGATCTACTTTGTTTAGCCAACATCTTTTTGAAGCAAGTAATTTCCTCCGGCAATAAAGAACCATCAGAACCAATCTTCAATTCTTCAAAAGTCTCTTCAGTAAACTGATGTCCAATACTCATTGGATCTCTTAAACTTGCTTCTTTTGATGCTTCTCCCATTTGTTCTTTAGAATCCTCTGGTAATGGTCCGGCAACAGGCTTTACCTTTTTATCTGCCGTTTTATATCTCGACTCTACTATGACTTCTGGTGCTTGAAAAGATTCAAGCATGGTATAAACCTCTCTCGAATGAATCTCAACAATCTTATCATAATCCCCTAACCCAATAGATGTAATCAATTCCAATGAATCTTTCAATCCATTTTCTTCATAAACACCCAAAATCCTCTCATCATCTTGCAATGTACCTATCTTGCGTAATTATCCTTCAATATTATATAATCTTTTTCTTTCTTTTCTTTTAAAATCATCAACTTTTTTATACATAATGTTTCCATTCTCCAATATACCAATAAAACTCGCATCAAAGGCACCTTCATCTCGCGAGAGTACCTCCTCTTTTGTACCTCCATAATCTCGCTTTACAGTGGTACCTCCCCAAAATCCTTAAATCCTTCAACAATCTTTGGCAATGGTTTCTCCCTCAACCTATCTCGATTCCGTTCATGGTTAGGAGGTACTGTTAGAAATTGTACAGCTTTCCTCCCGTCTTCGCTCCGTACTCTTGCATAAGCAGAACCATCATTAAGTACTCTTGTTTCCATCCGTGTTGCCATGATATAAGGTTGTCCTAAAATCAACGGATAAGATATTGTTTCTTGAACGAAGAAATGTTGCTCCGTCGCAACATCCCTAATCGGAATTTTGACATCTGGACAAGCTCCATATAATTTGCCCCATATGTTATTAGCTGCTCGTATTATCCATCCATGTTCCATATCAATTGGCCATTTTTACTTCTTATAAAGATCTTTAGACATGAGATTTATTTCAGAACCATGGTCGATCAAAGCAACTATTGGTTCTTCTATATCTCCTACCTTCACCAATACCTCAGTAGTTGCCCTTGCCCAATGCTTTCGAGTATAATGGCTCAAAGTTCCCATTTCCTTGTCACTAGAATCTTCAAAACGTACTCGCTGATTATACCCATTCTTTTCATTTGTTGGTTGCTTGTAACCAATATCAACCTCTTCTTCATCTCTACATATTCTTGCATCAATAGCATGACTCATTCCAGTTTCGCCCATTAATTGCCTCTTTTGCTTAATGCTGTCAATGATAACATCATGAAATTCCTTCTTTGTAATTCCCAAGACTTCTTTCAATATGAATTCCACCTTAGCGATTAATATACGTTCTTCCAACACCCCTTTCAAATTTGTTGCCACTTCAATGTCAGAAAGTAGCTTATAAGCAATTGATTTGCCCTTATCTTTTGTCTCCGTTGTTTTTTCTCCCAATGATGCTGAGGTATCCTTTATAAGCAATTCTTGTGAAGCTGCCTCCCGAGCCTTGTCTCCTCGAGTTTGCCTCTTAAAAGAATTTCCTTCTCTAGTATCATCAAAATTTCCTCGTCTTTTTTCTTCCATCAAAGCTTCATGTTGGCTCTTAGCAATATATGCATGAACTGAAAGAGACTCAACAGAATCCTTCCAACCTGTTCTACCTCGTATTGTAGCTGCAGTTCTCAATAGCGCTTCTCGAGGTAATTTCCCTTCTTGCATTGTAGAAACGGCAGAAGCCCAAAACTCACTAGTTTTCGTACATCTACCAAGGTCATCATCTACTCTAGCACCATAACTGAGGACCTATCGACAGGGATAAGAGGAATATCGGCGAGCGACCAAGGGACATCGGTGCGGATTGCAACATAGCCTCACAATCTGTAAGCGGGATTGAACAAGAACTTCTTGAGTATTCGAAAGGGTTTGTAGAGACACTAGCAATAGATGTTTCACAATAAGTCAGAAGGATAGATTGAGGATCACAGCTTGCCGAAGTTCATGGTCTAAGATTAAGACAATTAACGATAAAGATAAAATAAAAAACATAAAATAAATAAAATAAAATAAAAATAACAAAAGAGATTGAAGTTATATAGGATCTCCAGGCATTTAATATTGGAATTAAGCTTTTACATTGCAATCGGATATAGATTGTAATTGGATATTCAAGAACCAATAGACTGCATGAGTACTAGCGAAACACCATACTACTTCCTATAGCCAGATCTCCGACGCATTCTCAAGCAAGATAGCACATAATACGACACAAGTGGTGAACCCGACGTGAAAGCTTGAGGTGGAAGGTATTGGATTTTGTTTGATTTTATTTTTATTTTTATGGAAAACAAAAATAAAAATTTTGAAGGATCTTTGGGAGGAGTTTCTGGTAGGGGTTCTTCTAAAGGACAAGGTATGCATATGGATCCATCTATTGCTAGTATGTTTCAAGTCTTCTCATTATCAATGCAGCAACAGCAAAGCAATGATCGAAAGGAAGCTTTGGCAACCAAAGCATTGCAAGTAGTGGTCAATAAAATTGATCAATTTGATGGAAGGAATATTTCAAGGTATTTAAGATGTTACATTCGTGAAATGGAATTAAATCAAATTTTTGAAAAAAAAATAGTTGAATTATTTGGACTTGCTATGATACCGGAGATAAGAGACCATATTACATCGATTACGGATCGTTATAGAAATTCATGGGAGGTTTTTTCACATGCATTGAAAGATGAATATTTCTAGGAAGATGCTAATCGCGTTACTAAGAAGCTGTTTTTGGAATGGATTGAACGGCTTGATAAGAATTTGCAAGCAACAGAGGTACTAAGGGAATTTGAGAGGCAATACTCTCAGTTATCGAAGGTAGAAAAATTGACATTGGAGCCGAACAAAGTTGATCTATTTCTTCAAGCTGCTGATGAAAAATTGCAAGGAAAATTGAAACTCCTTCTTGCAAACAAAGAAGAAGATGAAAAATTGACAACAAAGTGGAAGAACGTTGAAGATGCGGTGGAGTTGCTTGCAAAAAGAGAAAGGAGAAAGGATAGGAGTAATATTCCGAAAACAATACAAGCACCCAAAGCTCCAGTACGTACAACACCACTAACAATATCTACAGTTCAACCTTCGACATCCTTATCATAGAAGGCAGATATAGAGATGGAAGAAATTATACAAGGAATGCGAGATCTTCAAATCAAATTGGCAAGACTTGAAGAGAATACTTCTACAAACAATTTGAAGAATGTTTCAAAACAAGGATATGTACAAAGAAGCATTTGGTGTGATGACGCTTCACACACTAGGAAAGATTGCAATGAATTTAATAATATGATATGGCAAGGAATTATTTGCTAGAAAGATGGGAAGATAGCATTAAGAGATAGAAAGAATCTTCTTCAAACCAATTTTGGCAAGGGAGGAATGAGAGCATTGGTTTAAGATTACTTAAAAGAGCATGAAACAGCAGCACAAGAAAGTACAAGTTATGGTGCTAAAGTAGATGATGACCTTGGTAGATGTATGAAAACTAGTGAGTTTTGGGCTTCTGCCATTTCTACAATGTAAGAAGGGAAATTACCTCGAGAAGCGTTAAAGAAGACTGCAGCTACAATACGAGGTGTAATAAGTTGGGAGGATCCTATTGAGTCTCTTTCAAATCATGCATATATTACTAAGAGCCAACATAAAGCTTTGATGGAAGAAAAGAGACGAGGAAATTTTGATGATACGAGAGAAGGAAATTCTTCTAGGAGGCAAACTCCAAAAGACAAGGCTCGAGAGGCAGCTTCACAAGAATTTCTTGTAAAGGATACCTCAGCATCATTGGAAGAAAAAACAAGGGAGACAAAAAATAAGGGCAAATCAATTGCTTATAAGCTACTTTCTGACATTGAAGCGGCAACAAATTTGAAAGGGATCTTGAAAGAATGTATATTAAATGCTAAGGTGGAATTCACATTGAAAGAAGTTTTGGGAATTACAAAGAAGGAGTTTCATGATGTTATCATTGATAGTATTAAGCGAAAGAGGTAATTAATGGACGACACTAGAATGAGTCATGCTATTGATGCAAGAATATATAAAGATGAAGAAGAGGTTGATATTGGTTACAAGCAACCAACAAATGAAAAGAATGGGTATAATCAACGAGTATGTTTTGAAGATTATAGTGATAAGGAAATGGAAACTTTGAGTCATTATACTCGAAAGCATTGGACAAGGGCAACTACTGAGGTATTGGTGAAAGTAGGAGATATAGAAGAACTAATTGTTGCTTTAGTCGACCATGGTTCTGAAATAAATCTTATGTCTAAAGATCTTTATAAGAAGCAAAAATAGCCAATTGATATGGAACATAGATGGACAATACGAGCAGCTAATAACACATGGGGCAAATTATATGGAGCTTATCCAGATGTCAAAATTCGGATTGGGGATGTTGCAATAGAGCAACATTTCTTTGTTCAAGATACAACGTCTTATCCATTGATTTTAGGACAATCTTATATTACGGCAACACAGATGGAAACAAAAGTACTTGACGATGGTTCTACTTATACAAGGATACGTAGCGAAGGTAAGAGGAAAGTTATACAATTTCTAACAGTACCTCCTAACCATGAACGGAATCGAGATAGGTTGAGGGAGAAACCATTGCCAAAGATTGTTGAAGGATTTAAGGATTTTGGGGAGGTGCCACTATAAAGCGCGATTGTGGAGGTACAAAAGAGGAGGTACTCTCACGAGATGAAGGTGTCTTTGATACGAGTTTTATTGGTATTTTAGAGAATGGAAATATTATGTATAAGAAAGTTGATGATTTTAAAAGAAAAGAAAGAAAAAGATTATATAATATTGAAGGAGAATTACGCAAGTTAGGTACATTGCAAGATGATGAGAGGATTTTAGGTATTTATGAAGAAAATGGACTGGAAGATTCATTGGAATTGATTACATCTATTGAGTTAGGATATAATGATAAGATTGTTGAGATTCATTCAAGAGAGGTTTATACCATACTTGAATCTTTTCAAGCACCAGAAGTCACTGTAGAGACGAGATATAAAATGACAGATAAGAAAGTAAAGCCTATTGCTGGACCATTATCAGAAGATTTTAAGGAACAAATGGAAGAAGCATCAAAAGAAGCAAGTTTAAGAGATCCAATGAGTATTGGACATCAGTTTACTAAAGAGACTTTTGAAGAATTAAAGATTGGTTCTGATGGTTCTTTATTGCTAGAGGAAATTACTTGCTTCAAAAAGATGTTGGCTAAATAAGGTAGATCATTTGCCTTCGAATCTTATGAAATTGGATGTGTGGATCTGAATATTATAACATCTATGGTTATCTTCACTGTACCGTATGTACCTTGGAATCTAAGACCGATTTTAGTATCGAGGGCACATTTACCTAAATTGGTGGAACTATTAAAAGAAAAGATGAAGATGAAAATATTGGAACCCTCATTTGCATCGTATTCTAGTTGATGGTTTACGGTACCTAAGAAAAATGGGTTACTACGTTTTATTCAAGATATGCAACCGGTGAATGCTGTAACTGTCAGGAATGCAGGAATTGGACCTATTGTGGATGAATTTGTTGAGGCGTTTGCAGGAAGGGCGATCTATTCAATGGGTGACTTGTATTTAGGTTATGATCAATTTCAACTTGCCGAAGGAAGTAGAGATATGACAACGATGAGGACACCACTTGGATTGGTTAGAATGTACACTCTTCTTCAAGGCGCAACCAACTCAGTTGCACATATGATGAATGGAATGAATAAGGTATTGAGAGATTTTATTCCAAAGAAGACTATGCCTTTTCTGGATGATGTTCTTATAAAAGGGTGCAGAGAAGGAGACAAGGATGAAACTTTAGATAAGAGGGGATGTCGCAAATATGTTGTTGATCATATACAAGATTGTGAAAAGATTTTAACTCGGCTTGGAGAAGTTCATCTTACATTATCAGGTATGAAGTCCGTATTTGGAGTAAGAGAGGTTGTAATTGTTGGGCATTTATGTGGATCTTACGGAAGAAAACCAGATCCGACTAAAGTTGATGCAATTGGAAGGATGAAAGAGGATTGTGATTCTTTAACAGAGGTTCGCAGGTTTTTGGATGCATGTGTATTTTATCGAATCTGAATCCCTCATTTTGCTCACATAGCGGATCCATTATATGAACTGTTACGCAAGGGTTACCGATTTGAATGGAAAGAAAGGCATATTCAAGCAATGCAAAGTTTGAAGAAATTATTGATGTCACCTCTAATATTGAGGAAGGTTGATTATAAGTCCAATAGACCAATGATTCTTACTGTGGATACTAGTCCAATTGCCATTGGATGGACTGTGGATCAAGATGATTCAAGTGGAAATAGATTTGCAGTTCGATTTGGAGCTAAAGTTTTAAGTATTCGTCAACATGCATATTTGCAAGTCAAAAGAGAACTTTGGGGAGTTGTTTTGGCTATGAAAGCTGAAAAGGACTATTTGATTGGGACAGTAGTAGTAATTGAAACAGATTGCTTACCATTGCTTGGAATGATTACTAATTGTTCAACGCCAAATATTGCAATGTTGAGATGGATTGCTTATATTAAGTCACTAAATCCGAAATTTAAGCATGTTATTGCGAAGGACAATTTAGTAGCAAACATGCTATCTCGAGCAAGATACGAGAGGGAGGACAAAATGGTTGAAGACATTGATGACGTCAGATTGAAATTCTATTCAATATCAAATCTCAACAGAGAAGACAAGCTATTTCTTGAAGAATCTTATGAAGGAGAATTATTGGATATTGGTCATTACTTGAATACCTTGACTAAGCAGGGGAATTGGTCTACAGAAAAATTCAAACAAATAAGAAGAAAAGTATATGGATTTTTGCTTCGAGATGGATTCTTATGGAAGAGATCGAAGAAAGGAATTGGGATGCCACAACGAGTGATAGGCAAAAAGGAAGAAAAACTAAAATTATTAAAGGAGTTTCATGATAGTTTATGGGCAGGGCATAGAGGAATCTGGGCTACTTTTGCTAAACTCAAGGAACGATATTGGTGGAAAAATATGTATCGAGATGTGCTCTCATTTGTAGAGTCATGTGAAATTTTTCAATTGTATTTTAATATCCGACATGGAGATGGTCTTCATCCTACGTATCCTCTAGCTATTCATTTTAAATGGGTTGTTGATTTGGTTATTATGCCAGTTGAGTTATGGCAGATGAGATATTTGGTCTAAGCTCGTGAAGATTTATCAAATCAAGTAGAAGGAAGAGCATTGAGGACAAAATCTATAGAGGGAATTTGTAGGTTTTTGCTTGAAGATGTCATTTGCCGCTATAGATGCGTAGGAAAAATCATTGCAGATCATAGAGAATTAAATGCACAAGAAGCTCGTAAGTTCTTTGAAAGATGTGGAGTTAAACTATCATTGACTACTGCTTATAATTCGGAAGGGAATGCAAAAAGCGAATGTGGTCACCCACCAATTGTGAGAGCATTAGTTAAAGCTTGTAATGGGAAAGTTAAAGAGTGGCCACGGCTTTTGTCATTTGCCTTATGGGCTGATCGAACAACACATAGTTCAGTGACAGGATATATGCCAGTAGAACTTATGACAGGTCCAAAACCAATTATGCCGATTGAAGAAAAGGTACTTACTTAGAGTATGCTACCATGGGAAGATGGATTGACAAGAGAAGAACTTCTGGCTATTAGGATTCGACAATTGGAGCAAAGATCAGAAGATATGCAAATAGCATAGGAAAGGTTAAAAAGAGCAAGGTTACAAAACAAGTCGCGATTCCATAAGCAACATCGATTGAGACCTAAAGCAATCGAGAAAGGTGATTGGGTACTTGTTTATGATAATAGTCTAGATAATCAACATAGTACTTTTCGGAAATTTTTAAAATGTTGATTTGGATCATATGTAGTAACAACTATTCTTGATAATACGACTTACTCATTATAGGAGTTAGATGGTACAAAATTGAAAATACCAATTGTAGGGAAGCGAATAAAATTTTTTAAATGAAGACACGTGGAGATGAATATGGAAGACCTTAATAAAGGTATAGAGATTCCGGATCAAGAAGATGAAAGTGATTTATAACCTAGTTGCCATTTGATTTATAATATGTTCTCCAAATCTTCCTCTAATCCATCTCCATCGTCTCTGCTATCCAAATCAATTTCATCTTCCCACTGCGGAATATCTATGTCTTCATTAAGATCTTCTATATTTATTTCTGTATATCTATTTTTAAACAATTTCACTCTCTTCTCTATAATTCGTATTTTCAATTTTGTACCATCTAACTCCTATAATGAGTAAGTCGTATTATCAAGAATAGTTGTTACTACATATGATCCAAATCAACATTTTAAAAATTTCCGAAAAGTACTATGTTGATTATCTAGACTATTATCATAAACAAGTACCCAATCACCTTTCTCGATTGCTTTAGGTCTCAATCGATGTTGCTTATGGAATCGCGACTTGTTTTGTAACCTTGCTCTTTTTAACCTTTCCTATGCTATTTGCATATCTTCTGATCTTTGCTCCAATTGTCGAATCCTAATAGCCAGAAGTTCTTCTCTTGTCAATCCATCTTCCCATGGTAGCATACTCTAAGTAAGTACCTTTTCTTCAATCGGCATAATTGGTTTTGGACCTGTCATAAGTTCTACTGGCATATATCCTGTCACTGAACTATGTGTTGTTCGATCAGCCCATAAGGCAAATGACAAAAGCCGTGGCCACTCTTTAACTTTCCCATTACAAGCTTTAACTAATGCTCTCACAATTGGTGGGTGACCACATTCGCTTTTTGCATTCCCTTCCGAATTATAAGCAGTAGTCAATGATAGTTTAACTCCACATCTTTCAAAGAACTTACGAGCTTCTTGTGCATTTAATTCTCTATGATCTGCAATGATTTTTCCTACGCATCTATAGCGGCAAATGACATCTTCAAGCAAAAACCTACAAATTCCCTCTATAGATTTTGTCCTCAATGCTCTTCCTTCTACTTGATTTGATAAATCTTCACGAGCTTAGACCAAATATCTCATCTGCCATAACTCAACTGGCATAATAACCAAATCAACAACCCATTTAAAATGAATAGCTAGAGGATACGTAGGATGAAGACCATCTCCATGTCGGATATTAAAATACAATTGAAAAATTTCACATGACTCTACAAATGAGAGCACATCTCGATACATATTTTTCCACCAATATCGTTCCTTGAGTTTAGCAAAAGTAGCCCAGATTCCTCTATGCCCTGCCCATAAACTATCATGAAACTCCTTTAATAATTTTAGTTTTTCTTCCTTTTTGCCTATCACTCGTTGTGGCATCCCAATTCCTTTCTTCGATCTCTTCCATAAGAATCCATCTCGAAGCAAAAATCCATATACTTTTCTTCTTATTTGTTTGAATTTTTCTGTAGACCAATTCCCCTGCTTAGTCAAGGTATTCAAGTAATGACCAATATCCAATAATTCTCCTTCATAAGATTCTTCAAGAAATAGCTTGTCTTCTCTGTTGAGATTTGATATTGAATAGAATTTCAATCTGACGTCATCAATGTCTTCAACCATTTTGTCCTCCCTCTCGTATCTTGCTCGAGATAGCATGTTTGCTACTAAATTGTCCTTCGCAATAACATGCTTAAATTTCGGATTTAGTGACTTAATATAAGCAATCCATCTCAACATTGCAATATTTGGCGTTGAACAATTAGTAATCATTCCAAGCAATGGTAAGCAATCTGTTTCAATTACTACTACTGTCCCAATCAAATAGTCCTTTTCAGCTTTCATAGCCAAAACAACTCCCCAAAGTTCTCTTTTGACTTGCAAATATGCATGTTGACGAATACTTAAAACTTTAGCTCCAAATCGAACTGCAAATCTATTTCCACTTGAATCATCTTGATCCACAGTCCATCCAATGGCAATTGGACTAGTATCCACAGTAAGAATCATTGGTCTATTGGACTTATAATCAACCTTCCTCAATAATAGAGGTGACATCAATAATTTCTTCAAACTTTGCATTGCTTGAATATGCCTTTCTTTCCATTTAAATCGATAGCCCTTGCCTAATAATTCATATAATGGATCTGCTATGTGAGTATAATGAGGGATCCAGATTCGATAAAATACACATGCACCTAAAAACCTGCGAACCTCTGTTAAAGAATTACAATCCTCTTTCATCCTTCTAATTGCATCAACTTTAGTCGGATCTGATTTTCTTCCGTAAGATCCACATAAATGTCCAACAATCACAACCTCTTGTACTCCAAATATGGACTTCATACCCGATAATGTAAGATGAACTTTTCCAAGCCGAGTTAAAATCTTTTCACAATCTTGTATATGATCAACAACATATTTGCGACATCCCCTCTTATCTAAAGTTTCATCCTTGTCTCCTTCTCTGCACCCTTTTATAAGAACATCATCCAGAAAAGGCATAGTCTTCTTTGGAATAAAATCTCTCAATACCTTATTCATTCCATTCATCATATGTGCAACTGAGTTGGTTGCGCCTTGAAGAAGAGTGTACATTCTAACCAATCCAAGTGGTGTCCTCATCGTTGTCATATCTCTACTTCCTTCGGCAAGTTGAAATTGATCATAACCTAAATACAAGTCACCCATTGAATAGATCGCCCTTCCTGCAAACGCCTCAACAAATTCATCCACAATAGGTCCAATTCCTGCATTCCTGACAGTTACAGCATTCACCGGTTGCATATCTTGAATAAAACGTAGTAACCCATTTTTCTTAGGTACCGTAAACCATCAACTAGAATACGATGCAAATGAGGGTTCCAATATTTTCATCTTCATCTTTTCTTTTAATAGTTCCACCAATTTAGGTAAATGTGCCCTCGATACTAAAATCGGTCTTAGATTCCAAGGTACATACGGTACAGTGAAGATAACCATAGATGTTATAATATTCAGATCCACACATCCAATTTCATAAGATTCGAAGGCAAATGATCTACCTTATTTAGCCAACATCTTTTTGAAGCAAGTAATTTCCTCTAGCAATAAAGAACCATCAGAACCAATCTTTAATTCTTCAAAAGTCTCTTTAGTAAACTGATGTCCAATACTCATTGGATCTCTTAAACTTGCTTCTTTTGATGCTTCTTCCATTTGTTCCTTAAAATCTTCTGATAATGGTCCAGCAATAGGCTTTACTTTCTTATCTGTCATTTTATATCTCGTCTCTACAGTGACTTCTGGTGCTTGAAAAGATTCAAGTATGGTATAAACCTCTCTTGAATGAATCTCAACAATCTTATCATTATATCCTAACTCAATAGATGTAATCAATTCCAATGAATCTTCCAGTCCATTTTCTTCATAAATACCTAAAATCCTCTCATCATCTTGCAATGTACCTAACTTGCGTAATTCTCCTTCAATATTATATAATCTTTTTCTTTCTTTTCTTTTAAAATCATCAACTTTCTTATACATAATATTTCCATTCTCTAAAATACCAATAAAACTCGTATCAAAGACACCTTCATCTCGTGAGAGTACCTCCTCTTTTGTACCTCCACAATCGCGCTTTATAGTGGCACCTCCCCAAAATCCTTAAATCCTTCAACAATCTTTGGCAATGGTTTCTCCCTCAACCTATCTCGATTCCGTTCATGGTTAGGAGGTACTGTTAGAAATTGTATAACTTTCCTCTTACCTTCGCTACGTATCCTTGTATAAGTAGAACCATCGTCAAGTACTTTTGTTTCCATCTGTGTTGCCGTAATATAAGATTGTCCTAAAATCAATGGATAAGACGTTGTATCTTGAACAAAGAAATGTTGCTCTATTGCAACATCCCCAATCCGAATTTTGACATCTGGATAAGCTCCATATAATTTGCCCCATGTGTTATTAGCTGCTCGTATTGTCCATCTATGTTCCATATCAATTGGCTATTTTTGCTTCTTATAAAGATCTTTAGACATAAGATTTATTTCAGAACCATGGTCGACTAAAGCAACAATTAGTTCTTCTATATCTCCTACTTTCACCAATACCTCAGTAGTTGCCCTTGTCCAATGCTTTCGAGTATAATGACTCAAAGTTTCCATTTCCTTATCACTATAATCTTCAAAACATACTCGTTGATTATACCCATTCTTTTCATTTGTTGGTTGCTTGTAACCAATATCAACCTCTTCTTCATCTTTATATATTCTTGCATCAATAGCATGACTCATTCTAGTGTCGTCCATTAATTACCTCTTTCGCTTAATACTATCAATGATAACATCATGAAACTCCTTCTTTGTAATTCCCAAAACTTCTTTCAATGTGAATTCCACCTTAGCATTTAATATACATTCTTTCAAGATCCCTTTCAAATTTGTTGCCGCTTCAATGTCAGAAAGTAGCTTATAAGCAATTGATTTGCCCTTATTTTTTGTCTCCCTTGTTTTTTCTTCCAATGATGCTGAGGTATCCTTTACAAGAAATTCTTGTGAAGCTGCCTCTCGAGCCTTGTCTTTTGGAGTTTGCCTCCTAGAAGAATTTCCTTCTCTCGTATCATCAAAATTTCCTCGTCTCTTTTCTTCCATCAAAGCTTTATGTTGGCTCTTAGTAATATATGCATGATTTGAAAGAGACTCAATAGGATCCTCCCAACTTATTACACCTCGTATTGTAGCTGCAGTCTTCTTTAACGCTTCTCGAGGTAATTTCCCTTCTTACATTGTAGAAATGGCAGAAGCCCAAAACTCACTAGTTTTCATACATCTACCAAGGTCATCATCTACTTTAGCACCATAACTTGTACTTTCTTGTGCTGCTGTTTCATGCTCTTTTAAGTAATCTTAAACCAATGCTCTCATTCCTCCCTTGCCAAAATTGGTTTGAAGAAGATTCTTTCTATCTCTTAATGCTATCTTCCCATCTTTCTAGCAAATAATTCCTTGCCATATCATATTATTAAATTCATTGCAATCTTTCCTAGTGTGTGAAGCGTCATCACACCAAATGCTTCTTTGTACATATCCTTGTTTTGAAACATTCTTCAAATTGTTTGTAGAAGTATTCTCTTCAAGTCTTGCCAATTTGATTTGAAGATCTCGCATTCCTTGTATAATTTCTTCCATCTCTATATCTGCCTTCTATGATAAGGATGTCGAAGGTTGAACTGTAGATATTGTTAGTGGTGTTGTACGTACTGGAGCTTTGGGTGCTTGTATTGTTTTCGGAATATTACTCCTATCCTTTCTCCTTTCTCTTTTTGCAAGCAACTCCACCGCATCTTCAACGTTCTTCCACTTTGTTGTCAATTTTTCATCTTCTTCTTTGTTTGCAAGAAGGAGTTTCAATTTTCCTTGCAATTTTTCATCAGCAGCTTGAAGAAATAGATCAACTTTGTTCGGCTCCAATGTCAATTTTTCTACCTTCGATAACTGAGAGTATTGCCTCTCAAATTCCCTTAGTACCTCTGTTGCTTGCAAATTCTTATCAAGCCGTTCAATCCATTCCAAAAACAGCTTCTTAGTAACGCGATTAGCATCTTCCTAGAAATATTCATCTTTCAATGCATGTGAAAAAACCTCCCATGAATTTCTATAACGATCCGTAATCGATGTAATATGGTCTCTTATCTCCGGTATCATAGCAAGTCCAAATAATTCAACTATTTTTTTTTCAAAAATTTGATTTAATTCCATTTCACGAATGTAACATCTTAAATACCTTGAAATATTCCTTCCATCAAATTGATCAATTTTATTGACAACTACTTGCAATGCTTTGGTTGCCAAAGCTTCCTTTCGATCATTGCTTTGCTGTTGCTGCATTGATAATGAGAAGACTTGAAACATACTAGCAATAGATGGATCCATATGCATACCTTGTCCTTTAGAAGAACCCCTACCAGAAATTCCTCCCAAAGATCCTTCAAAATTTTTATTTTTATTTTCCATAAAAATAAAAATAAAATTAAACGAAATCCAATACCTTCCACCTCAAGCTTTCACGTCGGGTTCACCACTTCTGTCATATTACATGCTTTCCTACTCAAGAATGCGTCGGGCATCTGGTTGTAGAAGGTAGTATGGAGATTCGCTAATATTCAAGCAGTCTATCAGTTTTTGACTGTTGGAATATAAACGACTGCAAAAATATACCGTAAATTTATATGGATGTCCTTTGACTGCTCACCGAAATCTTTTTTGCCCCAGCTGGTAGGTCTTTAGATGTTACAGAGAACCCCGAACAATCCGATCTGCTAATCTTCAATACTGCTTTATACTCACGACCTTGTATCCACTGAGTGTCTTGTTAGAGTAATCCAATAAATTTCATTCACTCTGCATACTCAATCCTATAGACATCCTTTTAATTCTTCAATCATAGACGTAACTTCGATTTCACAAAACAGTCAAGAGTAATCACACCTACTTCATTAAAACCCCGATTCACCAATACAGCACTGACTTCAGCAACGATGGCCTCCGTCTTCCCAAAACCCTATGAAGAAAAAAACCCCAATTCTCTGTCTTTTTTCCCCGCCTGAAGCATGAAGCTAACTCTCCGACCCTTCTCAAACCCTTATTCTCTCTCCTTCATTTTTTAACCTATCCTCCCCTTTAACCCTAATTCTCCCCTCTTTCAAACCCTAGCCTCTGAATTTCTTCAATCTTCCATCTTGGATCCTGAATTTGCTCCGCCGTCAGAGCTTTCTCCTCCGTTTTTACCTTTAAGAGATCCTTTTACCAAAAGGACGTTCCTGGAATGGCACAAACGACGGAACAGCCTGAAACGGAATCGGAGCCCCGTAATCGGGACCACATTGAGTCGCCCAACCAATTCAAGTCTCATATTGACTAAGAGGTCCATAGTAAGACCTAAATGTTTTCATAATTGGACCACATTGGACTGCCTGACCAAATCAGGTCTCATATTGGGTAAGAGGCCCGTAATAGGACCTAGATTGGATGTCTTGAAATTGGATCCAATTGGCTCTTCGAACCAGGCTCACTTGTCGTTGAATTGGTCCTTTCCCTTTCTGCTGACTCTCGTTATTGGAATCAAACGGAGCATTTCAGTATGCCCCGGTTGACTGTAATGGGGTGATTGAACCAGGCCACTCAGTATTTGCACTGGAATTAGTTGTTGCTCCCAACATTCGAGGTAACTGAACATTAATAAAAGTCTCCTTTCTTTATATTTTCATGGTATACTCGTGTTACAACACTACATCGTGTTGTAACACGTCTATATGATGAAAATATAAATGAAGAAGATTAATTAATATTTAGTCACCTTGGGTGTTAGAAGCGGTGGCCAATTCCAGTGTAAATATTGAGAGGCCAGATTCAGTCACCCTGTTACAATCAGCCGGGGCATACTCACCAATAACGAAATGCTCCGTTCGATTCTAATAATGGGAGTCAGCAAAAAAGAAAAGGACCAATTCAACGATGGGTGAGCTTGGTTCGAAGAGCCAATTGGATTCAATTTCAGAAGACCTCTAATCCAGGTCCTATTATGGGTCTTTTACCCAATATGAGACGTGACTTGGTCGGGCAACCCAATGCGGTCTAATTAGGGGGCTTCGATTCCGTTACAGGCTGTTTCGTTCTTTGTGCCATTCCAAGAACGTCCTTTCAGAAAAAGGATCTCTTAAAGGGAAAAATAGGGGAGAAAGCTTTGTCAGCTGTTCCAATTCGGGGAGTCCAAGGTAGAAGAATAGGATCTTCTCCAGGTTAAAGGTGAAGATAGGTTAAGAAATGAAAAAGGGGAGAATTAGGATTTTAAGGGTCGGAGAGCTAGCTTCATGCTCGAAAAAAAGGAGAGAACTAGGATTTTTTAAGGGTCGGAGAGCTAGCTTCATGCTTTCGAGAAAAAGACAGAGAATTGGGGTTTTTTTTTTCTTCATAGGATTTTGAGAAGACTGAGGCAATCGTTGCTGAAAGTCAGTGTTATATTGGTGAACTGGATTTTTTTTTTGAAAGAGAGAAAAAGTTGGTACTTTTGATTGTTGATGGAATGGGAGATACTTCTGTGGTTGAAATTCAGAGTTGTCTAGAAGGTTGAGTATGCTGAATGCATGCATGGTTGTGTTAATCTGATTGTACGGATAGAGGATATCTGCCATCAGTTTAAAGAGGTATTGCGAGTTGACGAATTGGGGTTGTTTAGGATTTCTATGATAACTGGGGACCTATCAACAAGGATAAGAGGAATATCGGCGAGCGGCCAAGGGACATTGGTGTGGATTGCAGCATAGCCTTACAATCTGTAAGCGAGTTGAATTGAAACTTCTTGAGCATTCGAAAGGGCTTGCAGAGACACTAGCGATAGATGTTTCATAACAAGTCGGAAGGACAGATTGAAGATCACAGCTTGCCAAAGTTCACGGTCTAAGATTAAGATAATTAACGATAAAGATAAAATAAAAAATATAAAATAAATAAAATAAAATAAAAATAACAAAAGAGATTGAAGTTATATAGGGTCTCTAGGCGTTTTATATTGGAATTAAGCTTTTACATTGCAATCCGATATAGATTGTATTTGGATAGTCAAGAACTGACAGACTGCTTGAGTATTAGCGAAACACCATACTATCTCTTACAGCCAGACATCCGACACGTTTTCAAGCAAGATAGCACGTAATACGATAGCGTAAGATCTTTTATTAGGTTGTACAGATATTGGTACTTTGTCAGTTGGGATCGATCTTAATGGTCCCAATAAATTGGCACGTGGGACCGAATTGGGTTCCTTAGTCTGTTGAGGTCTCAATATTGGGATACGTCCCAATACTGATATTGGTTTGTATAGCCCCATAGACGGTACTACTTGCTCTCCTGCGATTGGTTCATCTATATCCTGAATTGGATTCTTGTCTTTTTGTTGGCCTTTGATAAGCACTGCATTCACCACCTCGACACGATGTATTAGTGAGTCTCGTTGAATAGGGCCTTTATCCTCCGCCAATTGGCTTGTTTATATTTGCTGGTCATATTTATTATAATTAAAGGGCGCATTGCACTGCTGATAAGTGTGACGAGACTGCTTACAATTTCCACATATTGTGTCTGGTCATCACTAGCCCTTGGATTAGGACATTCACTCGCTTAATGTCCGATTTGTCTGCAACGATAGCAACGAAGTGGTCTCCTGCTAACTCCTTCAAGGATAACGGGTGTCTCTACTGGTATATAACGGCTAGGTCTGTTCCATGTCGGATGAGTAAAGGATGCTGATTGATCCATTGTTATTGTAGAGTCTGGCATTGGCTTCATCATGGGTGGATATTGATGGTATTTTAGTTGGTTCATCGCCAATCCATGAGTATTGGATACACCTTCTTGGTAAAATTCAGAGTTGAGAAAATTAGAATAATTTCTGTTTTGTTTATTCACTCGATTTCTATTCTAGCCAAACCTATTATTCGTCTGTACTTGATTGACATCCCATGAAGTTGGTTTAGTCATTATCTGATTACTGAGTTGTTGTTGCTTCCATAAATTCCAACAGTTGGTAGTAATATGCTTGCCTCCGCAAAAGGTACATTGTACAGTCATTTGGGGTGGTGAAGGACATTCTATTATTAAATGACCTTGCTCTTTACAATTGCTGCACCAGACATTGGGACGCATATTGGTTGGTTTATGCCTTTTTTCTTTATCCTTGGCCAGATTCACAGCTAATTCATCTATTTTTTTTGTCAATGTTAACAGCAATGACTCATTGAGATCCCTTGATACTAATGCATTTGGTAATTTCTTTGTAGGTATTGGTTTCTGATATGTGGAATAAGGCACATACGGGTGTGATGATGATGGTGGTACAGCTTGCAATGGAACGGCATCCACTATTCCCTGTGAAATTGTACCATAATCATTCCTTCCCAGATAACTTTTCGATGTGTCATTCCAATTTGTCATTTGATAACCTCCTTGAGATGGAATCATCGTGGCTCCAACTGTTAAGTTCTGGTCATAGTGACATTTCTCCCATGTTTTTGCTCATTCAAGAGATGATGCAATGGTGGCTGATTGGGCCTCCTTTACAAACATTTTCAATTCTGGTGGGTGTAGTCCATTAACCAATATAGACAACACAAATGATTCCAGCATTTGATTATTTGGCCATTTTTGAAGTATATCCGCTACACGACCATAATATGATTGTACCGCTTCCCCTGGTACTATTTTGCTGTTCATTAATTTTTCTCTAAGATATTCTTCAAAACCAATTAGTCGAATATGGGCTTAAAATGCATTTTTCAATGCCTCCCAATTGATAAATTGTCCCACACGTTAGCGGTTATACCACTCAAATGCTGTGTCTTTCAATGTCGTTGGCAGCCATCTCAGCCAAATATCTTCAGTTCTTCCATTATTGGCTATACACGCCGTCAAGAATTGAGACAAATATTGATCTGGATCCGCACCTAGCAAACCCCAAAAAATAGGTAATGGTGCGACGCTAGTCGTTTGATTGCCCACTGCACTCATTTGAAGTGCAATCGAAACTGTTGGTCCTCCGAACGTCATTAAAGATGTCGGTGTTCCACTCAATTTCTTATTAAAATAAAAACTGTCTCTTGCAAAAGTCTTTTTTGAACTTCCATGCCTTCCCAATTGACTATTATTATTCCCAAATAATTTTACTGGTTGAATATAAGGTGAAAACGATAGGTTTTGATATACTCTAAATTGGTCTTTATTGGCAAGTGATTTATGCCGATCTTCAGAACCAGTCTTGTTAGGATCGGATGTATTTTCAATTGAGAAGATACCCAGTGGAGTGCCTAATTCCTCTGTGCCTTCCTCGTTTTTCGTTAACGGCTTCGAGAGGTTTATTAGACTATTAGCAGCGCTCGCCGCGAGTGCTCTTAGCAATTTCTTTAACGGTATGTACTTCTGAAATATTAGAGGTCGATCATCTTCTGGGTACGATCAAATATATCGATAGGCATGCAACCACGGTTTAATCCAACTTTGTCAATGCTTCTTTTTTAATTTGAGATCTCACTCATTACACAACAAATTTCTTGCTTGCGATTGCTCTGTTCTTTCCTTTGATTACTTTATTCTCTTTGCTGTTAAATTCTCATTCTTAATAACCATATTCTTTCATTATTTCTACTGAGTTTGCTTCCTAATCTCCTTTACTGCTTCGACAATTAATTCCTAACACTCAATAATGTTGTCAATTCCCAACAGCGATGCCAAAATGTGATTACTCATTTTACTTATTCCGGAAGAAACCTCTCAAAATAAACCCGTATAGGAGATTCGAATACGGAGAATGACCATGTATATGAGCTCCAATTGTTAGGATCACGTAATTAACCGCTACTGCTGAATGCTTATCATACCGAAGAATACTTAACTTTTCCTCCTACTATCCACTCTCTCATATCAATACAATAACATCCACGACAACGATTTCAGTACCCTGTGTAATTCACAAACACACAAGCATATTTTAAACCTTGGAACGAACAACTTTCAATCCACAAAATCAAGTCAATTCCTTCGATTACAATTCCTCTCCACTAAACTTACAACCTTGCAATAAACAGTGACTAGAAACTTCCATACGTCCACAATCTTTCACAACAATTGATAAACAGTGATCTATAAACAACTATATAAATCAAACATTAATTCATTAAATCGATTCTCTTTACTAGAATCAACACTAACACAAAAGAAACAAGAAAATTAAAAAGAAGAGATAGCACCAAGCTTATTCCTGGCTCAGTACTATCGCAATCTCGCATTTTCTTCCCCTCTCCCATCTTCCTTATACTACCTCGAGATACCAACTCCTATACTACAGATGATAACTACTTTTTCTGACTATTCATCCATTCTACCTACTGAACCACCTTTTTAGCAGTTATATATCCCTGTTTATACTATACACTAGGTATCTACATTCTGAAAATAACTACTTATTCTACATGTACTCAGCCTCCATCGTTGATCTTGCAATGATAGGTTGTCTCTTGTAATTCTATAAAATGGCTCCCACTCCAATAAAGAAAATATATCCTATTGTGGATCTTTTATTATTTGTATCTCTAGCCCAATTTACATCACAATATCCTTACAAATCAATGTTATTACCACCAATACATAATTTAAAGTTTATTATATCTTTCAAGTACATCAATATCTTTTTTTATCGTTATCTAATACAAAGGTCCTACCTTAGACATGTGTTGGCTAACAACACTCATACTAAATCCAAGTTCTACTCTTGTGGCCACTATTGCATACAAGTGAGCCTATTGCTACCTTATATAGAATACTTTACATCTCATCTTTGACTTATACATACTCTTCATCCATGAGCTTCATCAACTTTAAATTGGCTTTCAAAGGTGTTCCAATGAACTTGCACTCCTCTATTTGAATCGTTTTAATACTTCTTCAATGTACTTGATTTGGCTCATTGTAATGGTCTTGTTGCCATGATCTCTTACAAATTCTACTCCTAAGCAATAGTGGAGCTTTTTCAAAACACTCATTTCATACTCTTTTTCTAATATGGCCTTTATCTAATCCATCTTTTCTATATTGTTAGCCAAGATGATCAAATCATCAATACAAAGAATTACAATCAATAAGAATTCCTTAGATTGCATTACATATAGTGAATGATGAGCCTCAATCCTTAAAAATCTCTTATTGACAAAAAATGTGTCAATACATTGGTACCATACTTTTGGTGATTCTTTTAATTTATATAAGGATTTTTTCAACTTGCATATAATGTGTTCTTTGTCTTATTGTACAAATCCTTGAGGTTAATCCATGTAGATATCTTTCTACAATTCTCCATTCAAAAAGGCCATCTTTACATCCATTTGGTACATTTCAAGGTCCATTATTGCCTCAATTACCACAATGGTCCTTATGGTGGTGAATTTGGCAATAAATGCATAAGTCTTATTGAAGTCGATTTTAGCAACTTGTGAATATCCTTTGGCAATTAATCTTATCTTGTACCTCATTACTATATCCATTATATCTCTTTTAGTCTTAAATACTCACTTACAACTAATAATAAATCAATTTGGTGGAAGAAGTATCAATTCCCATTTACTATTATTCATAAGAAATTGGTATTCTTCTTCCTTAGCCTTCTCCCACTTCATTGCATCTAGGGACTTTATAGCATTATACAAAGACAACAGATCAACAAGAAAATCAATATTTACATGTTCTTCACTTATTTGAAGAAATATGTGGTTCTCCTACCATTCGCCATGAGGTCTTCTTTCTCTTAATAGATATCTTCTTTCATTTGAAGAAGATTCAGCTTGTTGTATTCCAAGCTCTCTTTTAAGTATCTTTTCTCTTAAAGATTGTCTTTTTTCACTTAAAAATTGATATTCTTCATCATCATCATCATCATAATCTTCAACATTTTTATGTTGATCTTTAAAATTTGTAAGTCTTCTTTTTTATCTTCATTCACACCTTTATCATCTTTATTTTTTTGATTTTCTTCTTTTGTTATTAGAATTGGAGATGTGTCCAAAAATACATCATTACTTCTACTTGAACACATCTCCAAGTACTCACAAGCACTTTTATGCTCTAAAAATTCTACATCATGACTTTTGATGATCTTTTTGGTATCTAAACATATTAGCCTATATGCCTTGATACCTTCATAATATCCTAAGAAAATACACTTTATACCTTTTGCATCAAGTTTGGACTTCATATAATGTGGTGTCTTTGCATATGCAATGCATCCAAAAGTTCTCATATGCAAAATATAAGGTTGTTTCTCACTCCAAGCTTCTTCTTATGTCATTGATGCAAGAGCACTTCTTGGACACCTATTTCTTATATATATTGCATTCATCAAAAATTTTGAGCAAAATTCATAACCAAGATTTTGAGTATGACGCATACTTCTTACCATCTCTACAATGGTTTGATTTGTCGTTTCAACAACACTATTTTGTGGTGGTGTCATATTGTAAATGTTTATAGTATGTAAAAATTAATTAAAATGTATTATATGTTAATAAATCTAGATGTGTGTTAGAGTGGTTAGTAAATTAAATTAAAAAGAGTTGATATAAGAAACTTTACTTTATTTTATTACTTGTTTTGATTTTGACATTAAAGAAAATACAAGACCTAAATGTTTAGTATGAAGTCTTAAGAGAAGGTAGAAGCATAAGGATGAAAATCTAAACTAATGGAAAGCTAATTGGAAGGATTGAAAACATGGCATGGTAAGATGAAGGCAAGGAATGGAGAACTTCATCCCAATTGATCGAATATCATGTCCAATGGGCTTTGAGGAAGCTACCTGAGACCTTAACAAGGATTTCGGCAACTTTAAAGAAAGCATTTAGAAATTAAAAGCTTAGATTATAAAGTTTAGGATTTGGACTACGATTTGTGTAAAAATTAAAGGATTTGGAGTTAGGGTGAAGAAGATGGAACCATTTAAAGTTAAGGTATTAATTTAAGACATACTATTACTCTTTTGAAGATATGAAGAGTTGTATAGTAGCTTTTGAAGATAAAAAGGTACATCTAGAATAGAAATTTTAAGTCCTATGTCTTTTATGAAAGAATTATTGCTTTTAAAGTTCATGTAAAGGAGTTATAGTAAATTGAAGGCAGTGCTTCTAAATCAAAGGGAATAAGTAAGTAATTTTATTTATAGTAATGGTTGGAGCCATAACTTAAGTTTTGAGATGAATTTTGGCTTAAAATTTTTAAAGAATATAATATTTTATGTTAAAAAGCTATATATAAAAATTTCGTGGCATTTGAGCTTATATTTTGTGAGATATAAAGAAAATTGCATGCAAGTGTATAAAATCAAGGGTTTAAAGTGACTATTAGGGTTTTTAAGATATCTCAAGATTCGCAATGAATTTGAAGTTAAAATTTATTATAGAAGTTAATAAAAATATATCAATATCTCATGTAAAATTTAAATTTATTTGGATAGTCAGATTAGGAGATATGAGGTGTTGAAGTTTGGAAAAATTTTCACATAAGCATATACAATGTTTTAGAGGATTTTATCATATTTTGGATGTTGTTGGTTACTTGAAGCTTATGTATTTGGTGTAATTGCTCAAAAAGAAAAAATCTATGTATAAACTTAGGACTTCTCTTATTTTAAAGGTTGATTGAATAATTAGTCATAGCCAAAAGCCTAGCATTTTCTTGAAGCAAATTCTCTCTACTCGGATAGTAGAGTATATGGAGTTTTTGTTTGTTTAGTAATTCCTTCATTCTTCAAATAAACATCAAATTACTTAGACATGTACTCATCTCCATTGCCCATATACAGAATTTTAATCTTACACTCACTTTTTTTTTCAACTAGTGCTTTAAATTCTTTAAACACCCAAAAGCACTCGCTCTTTACTTTAAGAATATAAATCCAAATTTTTCTTGAAAAATCATCAATGAAAATAGGAAAATACCTTGTTCCTTCAATATTTATATTCTTTATAGATCTATATACATAAAAATGGGCAATCTCCAACAATTTTATGACATATGTTGCTACACCACTTGAAAATGAGGCCCTTTGTTGTTTGCCTTATATGCATTATTCACATGCAAGTTATATTATATTTTGGCTTGTTTTACCAAGATTTAAGCTACTTACCATAGACTTAAGCTTTGCCATACTCTTTACATTCAAATGGCCAAGGAAATAATGCCATATATTCAACTTATCTTGATTTGATGTAAACTTAGTAAATACAACTACCTCCACTTTATTAACCTTCTTATACTTGAGGTAGTACAAATTCCCCTATCTAGAGCCTTTGGCAACCATGTTTCTATACAATATTTTTATAAAATATCTATTCTTGTTGAATTGAACCATAAAACCTTCTATTATAAGTTTACTCACTAAAAGTAGGTTTTGCTTCATTTTGGGCATATGAAAGATATTTTTGAATCTAATCCTATTGGTTTGTCTATTCACAACAACTTCTACCATAATAGAACCAATTCCAATGGCTTCACATATGCCACTATCTACCAAAATCACATTTGATTCTAAAATAACCTCATAAGTGTCAAATAAATACTTATAAGGTATCATATGCTTGGAACAACCTAAATATACAATCCATCTTGACATGGCAGCTATATAAGTCTCATTTATTGTTATAAATGCATAATCTTATCTTACAAATTTATCTTGTACACTATTTGCATTCTTTTATTTTTATTTTTTTGCCCTTGTAGCAAACTTGCTTCATTTGTGGCAAAATGTCTTACTTTGCCACAAATGAAGCAAGTTTTGACATTACCTCATTGCTTTGAATAGTTGTCCTTGCCTTGTCATGAGTAAAGTACTGAATCTTTATTTTGAGATTTTTTTTCTTTCTTTTTGGTTACTTTATGGCTAACTCTTACTATCATGTAATTCATTGTAAGTTCTTTGATCTTGATGGATTTCAAAGCCACAATGAAATAGTTGTAGAATTCTGGTAAGCTCATGAATAGAGTCATAACAACATCTGCTTCTTCTAAAGGCTTGTTAACAATTACATGTTGATTTCTAAGTGCCTTTATCTTATTGATGTATGCTATGAGATCTTCAACTTCTTCCATCTTACATGTGAAGAATTTCTTCCTTGTATAGATGATGTTGGATAAGTTCTTGCTCTCATAGATGTTGTAAAGAATCCTCCATGCTTCTATTAGTCCTTTGAAAAGATAATATGGAAGAAGTTGGCTTCATCTATATTACATGCAATCAATCCAAAAGCCTTCTTTTCATGACTTTTGTAGTCCTTTTTCTCCTTTGTATTAGCATGCATGCTTGGATGCTCTCTACTTTCATCTACAATATTCCATAGGTCTAAAGCAACCAACAAAAGCTCCATTTTGACCTTTCAATGGTAGAAATTCTTACTTCTAAACTTTTCAATTGCTCTCAAGCCTTCACCTTCACTTGAAGCCATGTTATAGGAAGAGATGTATCAAAAAAGATCAAGAAAAATAGTCTTAAAGCTCTCAAAATCAGCAAAAAGAAATTATTGCTTTAAAATCTCAGAATGCCTTCTTTGTGAATAAACTATCATTTTCACTCTCAAAACACTTTCAACTTCACTTTTAGGACCTCTCACAAATTTAATGATCAATATAAATGTCTCAAATCATATTTTTCACTCTTTTATTATTTTTATGCTCACAAATCACTTTTAGATATTATAAGAGGTCTTTTAAGCACCTTAAGCTCTTTTAATACATGAGATTATAATGTTAGTCTACTAATGTTCTTAATCAATAAGAAAAAATAATACTAGTATTCTAAAATATCACCATAAGGTACAAATCAAACCTTGAATTTAAGATGCACTTAACAACAAATAAGAGCAAACAAAGATCTAGATCTAGTTATGAATCTAAAAGTTAGGAATTTTAAATCCTAATATCAACAATAACAATATGATGTACTCCACACAATAAGAAAGACTTCATAAAACTATAAAAAAACTCACAAAAGAATGTTAGTGGATCCATCACCTATTGAAGAAAGAGAAATTAGAAGCCACAATACTTAGCATCAGCAAGGTTGTACAAAAAATGAAGTAAAGTTTAAGATGACTCTTACTTCTAACACTCTTTACTTACAGCTAGATTTTACATCAATTGTAGATGAACTTAATCATTTTCATTCTTCTTTCTTATATCCAACTAAATCCTAGATTCTTCTTATCCTAGCTGCCTTTATAGTAATATCTTTTAATGCTTTGTTGTCTTTTAACTATTAACAACTTATTATGGTTTAACTCTATATGGTGGCAACTATGCAAGATCTTGCTGCTCTTCAATAAAAACCTCTATGAGTTGAGTTAAATAGCATCCATTTATTCTAATTCCATCTTTGTTATAATGGCTCTCTTTAGTTATTTGGCAAGTTTTAGTTCTTCTAAATCTCAAAATTAAACTTGGAATAGATTTTAAAGATTCTTGTTTCCTACTAATCATATTTTTGACAATTTAAACTTGTCATTCTAAACAAATATGAACTGGTTCTCATTCATGTGTCAAAAGTAAGTTCAAGATCCATTTCTATTTGTTGCTTGATTAACACTATATGAAACAATTGTTGACATTCTGACTTTTAGAATATGGCATTATATTGTCACTAATTCCATGAGATTTAGTCACTCAGTTCTTTGAGTTGGCTTATGTTTCCGAACGAGTTGGTATTGTGATGCAAGGACATATCTAGCAACAAATTCACAAGCCCACTGCCAAACTTCATCTACCTTTGCAGTGTGATTGCATTGTGAGTTAGATACCATCCATACACTCATCTATGTACCATTAAGCAAAGATCGATGTATTTCCCTTTACTTATTTAATCTTCACTACTAACTTAAGCAGATTCACCCCTTATTGATAATTCAATAATTTTCAGCTCATGGGCACTTGGTAGTATACTTCAGGTTGGAGAAGTTTGGGAGTCATATGATTGCTGAATTTGTCTGTTGCAGACCAGGGCCATTAGATCATGGAGGTTGATGCAATTAAGCCCTGTATATTTGGAAGGACAAGTTGGATTCATTAGCCACAACCAGCATCGATTCCAGTCTATGACTACAATTGACTACTTATATAACACCAATTGTAGACAATAATGGACCTTCATGTGTTTCCCTTTGTGATTCAGAAATCTAAGTTCAAACTTCTTCACAGGGTTGTCCAACATATCGGCATCGTACAGAGGCCCACAGCTTTCGGAGTCACTCTCTGTGCTTGAACTTTCAGGCCTTAAAACTGGTGGCTTTTTCCCTAACTGGAGTGCATTTGCACCAATGAAGACGCCACGTTCGGAATTGTAAGGGCGTCTACCCGTACACAGCATTAAATAGTCCGGCCTTTGATACGTATATTGTAAAATAACTTCTTGCTAAATCATGAGTGTAAGCATATATTTGTTTATAGCAATATGTGGCATGCTTACCTGTTCAGCTTCCATCGATCTTCATAGGCTGCCATTTACAACCTATTCATTCAACTTTCCTGAATCAGAGGCACTTGTGTTCGAGTTTTCATGGCTAGATTGTTGAAAATGTGTTGATCTTCAGTCTGGAGGGCAATCCATGTTGCAACATCGGTTGGACATAGATGGTGTTCTACATATTGTGGATATCGCTGAATATCCAATACCCTCGCATTGGCAAGTAAGAATTATTTTCCGATCAATTGTTCTTTATTTCATAGACTCGGTTAAAAACATTACTGATGCATTGTTCTGCAAAAGAAAACTTCTCAGCATGTCTGTACTGACCTCACCATTCTCTATGAATTTGCTGAGTCCAACAAGAACTGGAAGGTCGTGATAATGGCCAGTTCCGGAAGCTCTGCACTCATAGTTGTGTTGCTGATCCTGTGCTTTGTCCTCATCCTTCGTCAGAACCGCAAGTATATTCGAGACCTTCAGAAGAGTGAGTGAATAATCTGCCATGTTTAAGTAGTATTGCTTAGCTGCTTTACATCAACCAGCTTGTAGGTTGAGTCACCAGAGTTTTTTGCACCATATTGAAGCAAATCTGTAACTATACTCCATCTGCATTGGTGTACCTTCACGTGCAGAAATCAATGAAGCTGATGTCAGCGCCAAGAGGTTTGACTATAATGAGCTTCAAGTGGCCACCAAAAACTTTGCTCCAGAAATGAAATTGGGTGCAGGAGCCTACGGAGCTGTGTACAAGCTAAGAGCACACTCTATCAAGTACTATTAATTTCTCCCATCGTATGTCTACGGGTTTAAAGTTTGCATATGTAATAATATATTGACTTACAATTTTTTTTTGTGCAGGGTATCTTGGCAAGCAACTTGATGGTGGCAGTGAAGCAACTGTTTTTGGAGACAACAGTGGGACAAATGACTTCCTCAACGAGGTGATCCTCATTTCCAACCTTCAGCATCGCAATCTCGTCACCCTCAAGGGCTACTGCCTCCATGACAAGCAGACACTCCTTGTCTACGAATACGTGGATATCTCTGATCTGGACAAGGTTCTTCTAAGTAAGGGCAGCAGCTGATCCTCCCAAGTCAATCTATCTTGTTGGAATTAAATTACTTCAAACTATGCTAGTGTTCTCCAGTTGTTGTCTGATTTGTATAAATTTGGTAATATTCTAATTCTGTAATGTATACAGGTAGGACTTCAACCGATGAGCAGGTGTTGGATTGGCAAGCGAGGATAAATGTATGCCAGGGTGTGGCGCAGGGATTGTACTATTTGCACGCATCATCCCAATCTAGAATCGTACACCGAGACATCAAAGCTAGCAACATTTTGCTAGACAAGAACTTTCAGCCCTAGATTGCAGACTTTGGATTGGCGCGTCCAATAGAATATGCACAGAGCGTCATACTGACCAATCAATGTGCTGGAACAATGTTCGTGCTAATTATCTCACCCTCCATTCCACCTCTTCATTGAAGATTACAATCAAATTCAGCTGTGTCCAACTGAAATTCTAATTGTGCCTTATGGTGCAGCTTCAGGATTTTTGCACAGCTAATTCGTCTTGTCATTCACTGTAACTAAATGCCAATTCCAATACTTGCAGTGGATATTTGGCACCGGAATACATGTGCCATAGCATGTTAAGCCATAAGGCGGATGTTTTTAGTTTTGGTGTTCTGTTGCTGGAGATCGTGAGTGGGAAGCGAAACAGAGACCTCACGATGCCAGAGGTCGAAATATATCTGCCCACTCGGGTACTATAATTCTCCTTCCATTTCAGTTGTTCCATTTTGTGTCTGCATTCCTCCATTCTGGCTTCATTGCAGCTGGTTTGCATACAATGGTTGCGCACAATTGCATTTCACCAGATGAATCAGCCTGTGTTGGGCTATTGTAATGAACTGATAGCACTGGTTACTGAAATTGTGATGAAACATTAAGTAACCATTTTTCAATCATATCACCTGCATAATTAATTGACATGAATTCTGGGTTTATTAACTTCTGATATTGCAGGCATGGAAATTGAATGAAGAGAACAGGCTCCTAGACCTGAAAGATCCAAGGATGCTTCCAAGCGAAGAGGAAGTTGAGGAGGTGCAACTACTTGATACGGCCGTGTTGTGTGTACGAACAATGTTGGCCAGGAAGGTGGATATTGCCGATGATTCTGATACATGGGCGTCAGAGAATGGAATATTGAATGAATTTGATGATGGGACTTCTCAACATCCTGTACATCAGCTCCCTTAAGCCAGGGGCCCAGTTACAAATGGCAATGCCACTATTGAACTGAGAATGGTGCACACTGGGAGGTAACTAATACTGGTAATTTATAGCAGGATTTCATAGTGAAGGTGATTTGGAGGTATGAACACAAAAATAGGGCATCATGACCAATGACCCTACTTAGAAGCAAAGTTTTGAGGAGAAAATAATATGCACTTTGACAGGCCCTAGTATTATGTATCAAATTGCATTTTCAATTTTTGGCATAAAAGCATATGTAAAATTAAAGAATAGAGTCCTATTGGAATGGCAAAGCAATTAAAAGCTTAGTCCTAATTGTATTCTTGCATTAAGATGTTTTGAAAGGACTATAAAGTTGGTGAATTTTCATTTGTAAATTTATTTGTTCATTTTTTATTATTTATTTTATTATTTACTTAAAAAAAATTGGTTACAGGTCTTGTATATTAAGTTTTTAGAATTCTTTAATATTTTTCTAGGATTTAATTATTTTTTATTGGCAAAAAACTCTTGTATTTGTGTGTAAAAATTTGTAGTAACTACCAATAGTCTAAATTACACATGCACTCATAGTGGTACATTTGACTCTTAAAACTCAAATCCTAAAATTGACATGTAACAAATTAACAATTTTGAGCTAATTGAAATTTTGGGGATTTAATGTTGTTGAAATTTTTTGAAATATTTCTTTTGCATCAAAATATTATATTTAATCTAATCACATCAAATATAATTATAAATTTAATGACTAATAAAATATTATAAAAAATTTTAAAAATGAATAAAATCCAATACAAAACATTTAAAATAAAATCATTGCAAAAATGATTAATATATAGGATCTAAAGTACATAAAGTATTGGATCTACTAATTTTTAAAACAAGCAATTAGATTAAATATTTGTAAACTAGATAAACAATAATTTACTATGTCTTCAAAGTAGTTGATTTTTGTTGGTTTTTTTAGCCCCTCTATAAAGATAAAGAAAGACATTTAAGTTGAAAGATTTTTTTAAAAAAATATTATATATAGAATATTGAAGTTTTTTTCAAATTCCTTAGAAAATTTATTAAAATATATCTTTTCAAAAGTATTATTCTATGACATTCGACTTCAATTGAAGAAAAGACCATTTAAAAGAGATAAGTGAGACTCATAGGAAGGACTTAATTATCTATTTTATTGATCCTACTCAACTTTGGTTTTTCAAGTTCTATTTTAAAGTAAATGCTTCTTGGCAAGTCTCTTTTTACTTTTTTCTTCTCTTAAAGTAGCTCACTTATAGCCCTTCTTGTTTCAAGAATAAAATAAAATTTAGTGAGAAGATTTAAATTCCTTATTAACAAACGTATTGACTTTTTCAAAAATCAATGGAGAATTTGAAGCAATTCTTTCATACTTGAAGAATATTGCAAAAATTGATGTATAGGTACATTAATAATATGCCATTTTCTTTCTTATTACTAAGTGATTATATAAAAAAAATCATTTATTTTAATATCTCATTAAAGAAAGTAGAGGTATAAAAGCCCAAAATTAGGATTTTTGTAAAAAAAACTTTATTTATAACACTATTAGAATTAAATTTGTCATAAAGTACTCAAAAATTGCTCAAAAATTGCTCAAAAATTGCTTGTGATATATGTATACTATAGCATTAAATGAGATTTTTGGAATAAGCTTAAGATCAAGTGATAATTCCAAGTATTGAGTAAGACATGGCTTAATAAAATTGTTGAATAATTTAATAGGAGTACATTCATAGGAGTTTAAAGTAACCTTGGGGTTATTTATACCCCCACCTCTCTTTAATTCCTAATAGCCCAAAAAATATAGGTCAAAACTTAGAAGTGTTATCATATACAACTCTAAAGGAGTTTAGTCCAAAAATAAAATAAAAGGCATAATGTCTAAAAATTCTCTATATAGTTAAAATTTCAAAAAATATTTTAGATTTTTATTGAATAAATTTAAAAGATATTATCTTGGAATATATATCAAGAATATATATATATATATATATATATATATATATTATTTTTAGTACTTAAATATTTCTATATTATTCTAAAATTTTACAAAAAAATTAAAAAAAAAGAAATGATAACAAAAACATCATTATTTTTTTAAATAATAAATTTACTAATATAATCTTTTAATAAGTCTAGTAGATAATCATGTGCTTGAGTCTTTAGGTAATCTATCATTTTCAATCTCTAATATAGAATTTGAGCAAATAATGATTGAGATATCATTAAAATCTAATATTAAAATCATTCTTTCTAAATTCATACCAAAATTAATATCAAATATTATTCAATGTTCCAATTCAAGTCTTCAACTTTTATCTTCTAATATATTAAATTCTAATAATATCAATGTAGCTTCGAGTACTAATTTTCTTGTTCCATATGTCTTTAATTTTCATAAATATGGATCAATTGGTGAACTTCCTAAACTTCTCTTGGCTTAGTTTCATCTTGCCAAGTACTACAACAAAGGCTTAATAAATATAAGTATTCAATCTTTTCATAGATCTCTAACTTGAGATACATAATCTTTAAAATAATTTATTTTAAGATCTAGATTTGAATTTTAGATCTTTTATTTGTAAAATTTCTAATGTTCTATTAAAGAAGTAAAGGAGGCAGTAATAACAATCCTATCAGACTTATTCAAAAGAATACATAGCAAGCAAGTCAAGTTCTTTTGCAATCATATCAAAAGAACTATAACTAGCTATTAAGTTTTGACTATTAGAAGAAGAAAGGATGACTCAATTAAGAGTATGATTTGATGAGAAGTATTTTCATGGTAAGTTTTAAATTTCTTATATCTTATTTTATTTTATATTTTATATTTTTTTGACAAATATAAATATATATATATATATATATATATATATATATATATATATATATATATATTGCGAGATAAAGGTTTAAAAAAATACAAATGTTCTAACTAAGTCTAGCCAAGACTTATACATAAGTATGATCTAACTAAAGACTTTGGTAACTTAGATTAGGACAAATAATTTTTTATTTAAGAACTTTTGACTCCCATACATCTATTGATTCATTGGAATTCCATTAATATTGAAATTTTGCTAAAAAAGTTGTTGTTTTATTTGATAACTTCTAAATTTTGGATCGGATTAATACCTAGGCAAGTTTCTTACAATCAATGAAGCTCAGCCACAACAAACTATGTATCTTTTCATTGTGCTAATTTCTATCATTGAAAGATACATCATTGCATTCTATTTAGAAGTCCTAGATTATTATCTCTCTTTGTAGAAGCCAAAATCCATTTATCTTATTAAACCTTCTCATAATCCTATATGTAAAAATGCCATATTTCCATGTAAAGCTAAGTTCTTGTATAATAGTGCTTTGGCCTTCTTTTTGACATGCAAGTTGACTAGAATTGCTTCTTTTAGTATCTACATCTTTTGTATATATTTACGAGGCTATTGGCTAAATTATCATGGTTTATATTCCTAGCATTTTGTTGCATGCCTAGGACCATATTTTGTGTATAATGGAGCACATTCTATAACTTTGTTACTTTTTTTAAGATCCTAAATTCCTAGTGTCATGATTTAGTTGTCCTAAAATACTTCCAAAAATAATAAAGCATTGTATTGTCCTTGCTTGTGAGGCATTTAAGACAACATTAATTGATGGAGTCTTTTATTTGACTATACCATGTATTGATAGCAACTAATCAATGAAATATAAGCCAAAGGAAGGTTCTCTCTATAAGCACCTATTGCTTATTCCAAACATTATTCTATCTCAACTTATATAATCCTAAAAAGATCCTTCATCACTCCTTTTCTACTTCCTCAACAATCTTAAGTCTCTTTTTGAGCATTCATTGACTCATATGTATAAAGTAATATAAGAAAGATATATTATTTGGCAATAAGATCTTACATGGATTCTATTTTAGTATATCTATTTAGTAATAAAAAAATAAAAATTTACATTTATACTTGCCTTTGTTGTATTTGCTCAAATAGGATCTGATGCATCTTTTATAATATCAAGAAGCTTTTTTTGTTCTTTATACTATGGCTTATATTCTCCTAATTACTAACTTAGTATATCTTTACCAAACAAAGAATCCAATAATAAAGCATATTTAAAATAAGTGTAAATTTGGAACAAAATTACATCATTGTATGAAGAAAGAAACCCTCTTCTGTCTCACACACACACAAACACACACACACACACACACACATATAGATATAGATATATATATATATATATATATATATATATATTCATCTATTCACTTAATAAGATCTAGTTTATTTTATGTCATAGAATGTGTCTCTTTGTAATTTGTAGCTCTTTTCAAGCTGCCTCTATGCATTTGGTTTATTGTTATATTATCCAAACCAAATTGTGACTTCAAAAGAAGTAAAAAATCTGATTGTTCCATACATCCTAATATACTTGCATCTTAGCTTTATGTATATGAAAAACTCATAATTTAAAAAATCTAGGGCTTATCAAAGAGATGTTGGGTCAATACTAAAGACTGCTACTTAATAATTCTTCCAAATATTTTAGAGGCATATATATAACCTCAGATAAAATCTTATTTAAGCTCTACCTATCTGATTCCATTCTATTGATTTTCTTTAAATATGACATGACAAAAGAATATAATAGTTAAGGCTTAAGGATCATCTTCTACTTGCATATGGTTGAAAGTTCTCAAATTTTATATCTTAATATGAGCTAAAGTCTTAATTGACTTGAATTGAAGATTTGATTGACTTCATTCTAATGGTTTCATAATCCATTTAATTATAAGTATTTTCATGACTTTATTATGTTGTGATTTGGCTACCATGTAAAAATAATGCATATATATATATATATATATATATATATATATAATTTACTATATAATGTAGTAAAAGTCATATTATTAGATTTAATTGGTTACAAAATGTGATTAGATTATTGTTTTGAAGTAGTTAATTTAAAAGAACTATTATTGAGGTTGATTTTATATTGATAATAGTTTTATATATTTAGAGCCACCTTTATTAGATATTGGTGACTCTTGAAAAAAGAAATGTTTCTTTTATTTGAAGTTTAGGAAATATATTATGTAGATATTATAAAAAAAAGAATTGGAGAGGAATTTCGGTAGAAAAAAGGATAGTTAGGACATTCGTATGGATGAATGGAGATGGATGATAAAAAATTCTCTTCTTATTGGCCAAAATTCATGTCTAATGGACTTTAAGGAGGTTACTTATGGCCTTATTAGGAATTAGAGTTATTTTTTTGAGGCCATTTAAACTTATGAGGCTAAGATCAAAGAATTTAGGTTTTTGGTTATAATTTTGGTACAAATTTTATATGATTTTATATATTTCTTAATTAATTCTAAGGTGAGATACAGGAGTTATAGGAAGTTGAAGTCAATACTTGCAATCTAAGAGCAGTAAGTCACCTATTTTACTAATAGTTGTGTTTTAAACTTTATCTTAAGTAATTTGATAAGATTTTGGCTAAAAATTTCTAAAAATATATATATTATTATATTACTAAATTTTATACATAAATTTTGTATTATTTAAATTTTGAATTATTAAAATATAAAAAAAATGGTACTCAGGTACTTGTAAATTAGGATTTAAAGCACCTATTAGAATTTCTAATTTATCTAATGATTTTTCGTAGATTTATGGTTCATTATTTTTGTAATAAAATTTAAAATAAAGTCTGTATTATCTAGAAATTTGAAAAAATTAAATATTCATATCAAGAGATATGAATTTCTAAAGTTTAAAGAGAAAAAAAAATTTCTTGAAAAAAAATGTTTTGAAAGGATTTTGCAATAATTTGGATATTTTATGCAAAGTAAAGGGATTTTTGGAAGCCAAGACTTTGTATATATGTGAAAGATGGAGATATGGAGCTTTGAAAAATTCATGATATAAAGATAAATTTTTGTAAGAGGATTATGGATTTTCTTTGAATTTATGGGAAATCAAACTCATTGGAAATTAATTAGTTATGATTTGGTATAGCAAAGGATATTAGGACATTACTAGATTCTTTAGAAAGCCTTATATGTAAAGCTTCTTAAATATAAAAAGATTTTATCAGTAAAATATCTTTTGATACTATTATATTTATTTGGCCTCTATAATAAGAATACATCATTTATTGGAACTTGTCCAAGAAGTTAAAACTAAACTCTCTACAGCTAGATATCTAGTATATTTTCAAATAAAAAATTATCTTATATGATAGTGTCTTTTGAATATATAAGATTGATGCTTGATTTGGCTTTGAATTGGCAATATTGGTGCCATCTAACTTTTGTTCTTAAACACTTTATAGTCCTATAGGCAAGATAAATACCTAAAGAGGCCTTAAATTTTGTAATACATTGCTTTGTACTCCTTCATACCAATATGAAGAAAAATAGCAATGAAAATAAAATATTATTAATAATCATCCATCTACTAGTAGCATTAATTTGAATAATGCATCAATAATTAAATTTCTTTTATATATAGGTTTTTATAAATTTATTCACAACATAAAAAATAAAAAATAAACCAAATAAAGATCTAAATAGTTTACTTCCATATATATTATTCATAATTAATTTTTCTATGTAGATACAATAAGCCACTAGAAATTTATCAAAGACATATATATTTACCTAAATATGAAATATTAGATAGAAAATAAATATAGATAGATTTGATAATATCTTAAGGAAAAGCTTCTTAATAGCTTTATAGATGTAGATTTTACTTTGAATGTATTTGTAGTTGATTGGTAGGTTAGAAACTTGGCCAAGTTAGTCATGTGTTGTATGTATTAGTAGCTTGTTACCATGAAATTTTTTAGAAGAGAAATGCAAATACTCTTTTGGAGTATCATCCCTAAAATTATTAAATTGATCTTTTAGATGAAACTTAATTGTCATTTAGACCAATCTATAGCTTATCATAAAACAAGTTGGCTACACTCAATGAATACATTGACAATAATTTGGCCAAGAATTTCATACACCATTCAAATTGTCTAGTAGGATCTCTTATTTTATTTGTGAAGAAAAAAAAATAAAACTTTGCATATGTATGTAGACTATCAAGGATTCAATATGATTACTATCAAAAATATGTATCTTTTAACTTTGATTTTAAGATTTTTAGATCAATTCAATCAAAAAAAGATCTTTACAAAAATTAATCTATAAAAAATATACAAATAACTTCATATTAAAGAAGAAAATTAATAAAAGACTGCATTTCAAACTAAGTATAGATATTTTAAATATAATGTCATGCCTTTTAGACTCACAAATATACTAATGGCTTTTCAATATGTAAAAAATGATATTTTTTATAAATTTCTTAATAATTTTTTTATTTAAATAATATTTTAATCTAATCTAAAAATTTAAAAAATTATGAATACCATGTTTGTTGTATGTTATAAAAATTAAGAAATGTATGACTATATACTAAGATAGAAAAGTGTATATTTTGCACTACTTAAGTTGACTTTTTAGGATACATTATTTCAAATAATAGTCTTATAATGGATCTTAAGAGGCTCCAAGCTATTATAGATTAAAAGATATTAAGAATAATAAAAAATATATAATATTTTTTGAAATTTATCAATTATTATCAAATCTTTATCAAGATTTTTTTTCAATTTATATCTCCACCTAATACATTTGACTTATAAAAATAAACTTAAGTAGAGTAAAGAAGCTCAAGCATCATTTGAAGCTTTAAAAATAATATTTATTTTTGAATCAATTTTGTATTGTATTGGCTTCTCGAAGATATTTTTTATAGAAAAAAATATATCCAATTTTGCCTTAAATATGGTATTATTACAAATGAGAGCAAATGACAAACTCTATCCAATAGCTTTCTATTCAAGAAAATTTTTAATAGTCAAAATCAACTACAAGATCTAGAATAAAAAATTTCTTAAAATTATGGATTTATTTCAAGAATAGCATCATTATTTATAAGATGTTTTTTTTTCTAATCATTATATATATGAATCACAAAAATCTCAATTATTTCATATCAACACATGTTTCAAATTGTTGTTAAGCTTGTTGGAGTATATTTTTATGAAGATTTGATTTAAAGATTATTTATCTATTATAAAAATAATAAGATTTGTTAGATACTCTATCTGGATTTTCTTATTATGTACCAAAAGAAAGAAATATAATTTTTTATTAATAAAAATGATTCTCTTAAAATTAAAATATTTTCATCTTTGAGCAATAAAATCAACATTGATTATTGATTTATTTTTTTTAAGCAAGTTCAATTGAGTATATTTTCTATTTTTTTTTATGATATTAAAAACAATTCTTTTAAGTTTCATGATACTTCTAAGTTTGAATTCAAGAATAATCTATTCTATTTTGAAGAAAACTTATATATTTCAAAAAATAAAGCATGATTACATATTCTTCAAGCTTATCACAATTTTTCTACTATAAAATATTTTGGATATAACAAGATTTTGAAATTAATATCTATTGATTTTTTGTGGCCTCAAATGTGAAAGTAGTTAAAGACTTTGTACAATCATATGATATTTGTTTAAAATTAAAAATCCCTTGTCATTGATCTTATGGACTTTTTCTACCATTACTTATTTCAAAACAACCATGGTCTTTTGTTTCTATAGATTTTATTATGGATCTATCAATTTCAAATTCTTATGATTTTATATTAGTGATAGTAGATTGTTTCACCAAGATGGCACATTTTGTAATATGTACAAAATCTATTACTAATGAAGAAACAGCTAAATTTTTCTTTGACAACATTTATTGTTATAACAGATTGTTAAAGAATACTAGAATAGATAAGAAGAATAAATTTGTATCAAATTTTTAAAAGACTTTTATGAAGAGTCTAAAGATGGACATAAAACTATCTTTAACTTTTTATCCTCAAATTGATTGATAAATGGAATAGATAAATAAAGTTTTAGAGCAATTTTTAAGATGTATCATCAACCACGAATAAGATGATTAAAAAACTCTTTTATCATTAATAAAGTTTGATTATAATAATTAAATATATTTATCTATTCAAAAAATATCTTTATTTATTAATTATGATCATCATCTCTAATTTGATACTTTTCAATTATTATAAAGACAAATAGTCTTGATATTATAACAAAGTAACTATACCTTATTATCAATGTAGAATTGAGATTATTTCTTATGATAGACATCTATGTTGAACTTTTGTTATTATTGTTGTTGTTATTGTTGTTGTTGTTGTTGTTGTTTTTTTTTTTTTTTTTTTTTTTTTTTTTTTTTTTTTTTTTTTTTTTTTTTTAATTGGGCCTTTATTATTGCATGAAGCTTTGATAAATAATTTTTTAATTCTTTTGCCATAAGTTTATCAACTTTTGAAAATTCAAAATTGATTATAATAAGTTGGATTATTATAAAGACAAATAGTCTTGATATTATAATAAGTTGGATTAATCTTGAAAGAGATTCTTGATGTTTGGTGATATTTTTAGAGGTAGGAACCACCTCTGATGGACAATGTTCTAAATGTTTTATTTAAAAGGAGTTATAAAAACATCAATAGTATTCAAATATTAGGGTGGTCTTCTTACTTTGATATAAAATACTATCAATAATTGAAAGGATATATTAACTATATTCAAAGAAAAGAAAGATCAAAATAAATAGCAAATAAAATTTGTGACATTTTAAACTTTTTCAACATATGATTATTATTCCTTATGAAACTTGATCCTAAAAAAGAGAGTAATATCAAAAACATACATATTTATCTAAATAAGAAGTATTAGATAGAAGATAAATATAGATAGATTTGATAATATCTTTTAATGAAGCTTTTTAAAAGCTTCATAGATTTGAATTTGACTTTAGATATATTTATAGTTGATTGATAGATTAAAAATTTGGCTAAGAACTTAGCTACATGTTAGCACATATTAGTAGATTGTGATATAAGCTAAATATATTATGTACATATATGAGACTTGACTTAAAAATTAAATATGTATCTTGCAAGTTGGATATATATTAGAGGTCTTATAGAATATTTTTACATAATTCTTAGTTAGATAGTATATTTGGAGGCAAAAATGAATCCTTCTTTATTCTTTTGAATGCATTTTTAAATCTTTAGTCTTGTTTCAAGGCTCTTTAGTCTTCTTATCTTTAACAATGCCATTATAGTTTCAATATTATATTAATTTTGAATAAATATCTATTCTTTTTTATTTAATAATATGATCAATCATTAATTGATCAATTTTTGCTTAAATAAATTTTTGTAAATTAAAAGTATCATATTTTTGATAATCCTTGGAGGTAGGCTATTTTTTAAGATGATTTTATTAAGCATTTAAAAAAAATCAAACATAATCCAAAAAATTATTTAAAATTTCAACATTCTTCCATCTAAGCCAAGAAATTTTCTTACATGTATTACAAACAAGACTTATTTTATTTTTGCAAGTTGTAATGGATAATAAAGAAGTCTTATGATCCTTGATTATATTACTTTTTTTATTTTAACTCACTACAAATGGATTGGCCTTCTAATTTTTTTTTTCTTTTTTATTTCATATAACTTGTCTAGATAACTTATACAACAAGCTTATTTTTAAGAGCATCTTGTACTTTCTTATAAGTTTTTAATTACTATTATCATATTTCTATCAAGAATAAAGACTTAATAAAAATAAATAAAGAAGTAAGATTTTTTTAAAGAAGTAAAATAAAATAAAATTAAAGAAATATGTATATTAAAAAAGAAACTAAAATGGATATAGTCAAAAGATAAGAAAACCAAAGACTCTTAAAACTAGACTAGAAGGAAGAAATAAATTAATAAGAGTGAAAAAGGCTTTATTCTTATGTTTATATATACTATCTACTTAAAAGTTATGTAGCAATATTCTAAAGGACCTCAAAAATGTATTGACTTTGTACAACACATATCTTAACTTTCAAAATAAGTTTTTTATATGGACGCCACATAGTTAGCTTATTCTATAAGCTATCAATATGTATGGCATGTCGTTAATTTATTGATCAAGTTTCTAACCTATCAATCAACTAAAAATACATATAAAGTCAAAATAATATCTATAAAGCTTCTGAGAAGCTTTTTTAGAAGTTATTATAAAATTAATCTATTTTTATCTACTTATATCTATTCATATTATTTAAATAATAATTATAATAAATATTATATTAGTGACATTACTTCCTCTTTTAAAGTCAAGATCTAAAAAAGTGATGACTACATGTTGAGGAAATCTAAGATGAAGCAAATTGTATTTACCACATACTCTAATCTTTATTCCTTTCAAAGGTAGTTGATAGGTCCTTGTAGCCATTGATAATATCTTATTTCAAGGCAAGAAGACCACACTATTATTTAATCATTATTGAGACCTTCATAACTTTTTTCAAACGAAAAATTTGTAATACCATCAAGAGTCATTTTTACTTCTAATACAATCACCAAATATTGAAATATCATATTGTAATACCAAATACGTTGTATCTTGCTATTTATTCAAGAAAGAACATGTTGTTTTTGAAGGACTTGAATATTCTCTTGAAGGCTATAATAATCACAATTTCTTATTCAATAAGTCAATAAATGATAGCTCTTTAGTTGAATCTACTAGTTGTTGGTTCTTTATTTCCTTAATATTAGAATTATGTAGAAACTAAAAATAAAGATAGAAAATAAAATATAATCTTTTTAAATTTTCTTTTTATAGCAAAGCTTTTTTTATCTTTCATCTTGGTTTTCGTGGATGTTGTTGATGAAAAAAGCTTTGACCTTCTCTGCTACATTTGTAAGATTTTTTGCTGGCTTTCATATGTATTTATTAATATTGTATCCATACTAATGAAGAAGATATTTTAACCTATGTCAATGCCATCTTGAGTCTAAAATTTCTTCTTTCTTGAATTTTTGATTATTATCTATTTCTATAAGAGGCGATGGTATTTATCTTCTTCCTAAAATATTCATTGTCTTATATGGCTCTAAAAAAGATATGTAAAATATGAGATGGATTTTTATAGAGTCTAATAGATGTAATCAATAAATAACTAGATTGACTTATTCACAAATAAGAAATGATCCAAGTTTATGGTAATCTAACTTGTCACAAGGATAAATAGTTTTAATATTATGACAAAGTAATCATATCTTATCACTAATGTAGAAATGAAGTTGTTTCTTGCAATAGGCATTTGAATTGTTCTTTTGTTGTTTTTGAGCCTCTTTTAGTCTTACCTTTATTTTTGTATGTAGCTTAGATAAATAATTTTTTAAATCTTTTTTCTCAAGATTATTAACTTTTGAAAAGTCAAAAATATCAAGTTGTATATGATAACCATAATTAAAAAATAAAAATATTTATTATATAGATGATTTTATTTTTATTATAAGAAAATCCTTCCAATGGTAAAAAAATTGTCCAATCATCTTCTTAATAATTAATAGTATATTTCAAATATTGCTCTAAAACTTGATTTACATGCTTTATTTATTCATCAATTTGAGGATAGAAAGTCAAAGATAGTTTTATGTCCATCTTTAGAATCTTAAAAAGTATTTTTTAAATCTTAATATAAATTAAATTTTTCTATTCAATATAATATATTTAGATAATATATGATAGTAATAGATGTTGTCAAAAAAAATCTTAGTTGTTTCTTTATCTATGATAGATTTGATACAAAGTACAAATATGCCATCTCAATGAAACAATCTACTATCACAAATATAGAATGACAAGAACCTAAGATTGGAAGATCCGTGATAAAATCCATAGAAATAGAAAATCATGATTATTTTGGAATAGATAATGGCTAAAGAAGTCTATAGTGTTGATGATAAGGAATTTTTGATCTTAAAGAGATACCATAGGATTGTATAAAATCTTTGATCATCTTCTATATTTGAGGCTACTAAAAATTCCTAGATATTAGTTTTAAAGTCTTATTATATTCAAAATGTCCTATTATCAAAAAATCATGATGAGTTTAAAAAATACATAATTAAGCTTCATCTTTTGGAATATATAAGCACCTCTCAAAATATAATAAATTATATTTGAATTCAAACTTAGATGTATCATGAAACTTTGAAGGATTTTTTTTAATATCACAAATAAGAATATCAAAAAATATTGATTGAACTTGCAAAATAAAAGTTGAATAAACAATTAGTATTGATTTCATTATTCAAAGATAAAAATACTTTAGCTTCAAGAGAATTATTTGTTGTTGATCAAAAGTAGATCTCTTTTCTTTGGTACAAGATATGATTGTCTAGAAAGTGTATCTAATAAATATTGTTATTTATGTAATTGATAAATGATCTTAAATTTGAATCTTGATAAGAACATGCTCCAATAGGCTTAATGATGATTCAAAATGCATGTTGATATAAAATACTCAAGTTTCTTATACTTTATATATATAGTGACTAAACTAAGAGTACCTTCTAGTTAATAGTGCCATTCTTGAAATAAATCCACAATTATAAGAAATTCTTTATTATAAATCTCATAGTTTATTTTAGCTGCTAAAATTTTCTAGAATAAAAAGTTATAGAATGAAATTTATCATCTATTCTTATTTGTGATAGTATGGAACATAAAACAAAATTTAATACATCTGTTTTCACATAAAATGGAATATAATGTCATGTCTTTTAGACTTACAAATATACTAGCAACTTTTTAACATCTAATAAATGATGTCTTTTGAGAGTTTTTGGATAATTTTATTTTTTGCTATCTAGAAGATAACTTAATCTATTTTAAGAATTCAAAAAAATATGAATTTCATGTTTGTTATGTGTTACAAAAAACTAAGAGATACAAGATTCTATATCAAGATAAAAAAAATATATATTTCATACTACTGAAGTTAATTTTTTACGATACATTATTTCAAATGATAGACTTATGATGGAGTCTATACCTTGTTTGAAATACAATCTTCCATTCATCTCTTTTTTTGATACATACCAGATTATATGCTCCTTGTAGATCTATTTTTATATAGATCTTAACTTGATTTAATTGAACAAAAAGTCCAAATATTAAAGATAGCAAATAGTTGTTTGTTATGGTGATCTTGTTAAGTCTCTAATAATCAAAACACATCTATAATGATCAATTTTTTTCTTCTAAAATAAAATTGGAGCTCTTATGAGAGATTTGGAATAGCGCATGAAGTGCTTGGTTAAATTCTCTTTAATATACTCTTTGAATTTAATCAATTCATTTTATAATAAACTGTAGATTGGTCCAAATAGTAGTTGAGCTCATTCTTAAAGGTCAATTGAATATTCATAGAAATGATGATTTGGAAGAAAATCTAGATTCTTCTTTTTAATTATATCTTTAAAATCTTAATATTGACTAAGAATGCCATTTGAAGTCTTTTCACCATTAGAAATAGATGTGGTTTAACTAACACAAGGTGATTTTTTTTTACAGCATACAAGAAAGCTCTTACACCTACAAATACAGGTTTGATTGTATTAGACTTATAACTTTCTATTTAATTCGCTACATCTTTTTTACACTTTTAAAAAAGTCAAGACTACAAGAAATCCAATCTATTCAATGATTATATTTTTTTAATCATGATAAATTTAAAATAACTAGATTATAAAAAGATTTAATGATATTAAATACTACAAAGCTACTATGATTGTTAATTACTACTTTTAGAAGAAATATTTCATAAATAACATCTCCAAAAGACAATGGACAATCATCTATGACTTCTACATGAACAAGTTTTGTTTTTTTTTTTTTCTAAAGGTATGTTATGTCTTTTAACAAACTCTTCATTTGAAAAATAAGTTAAAGCTCTTAAATTTAACAGGGTATAGGATTTGTGATGTTTAGGTCCTAAACTAATATCTGTTGTAAAATAAAGAAAGAATTATGAAGAAAGAATAAGACCATCATTAGGTATTGTACAAAGTTCCAATTATAGAATCTCTATTATAGCTAGACAAACTTATTTTTTGACATATTGTCTTCTTTGATAATTATACTTTTATTTTATAATTACGTTGCTTCTTTAAATAATATTGAATAGTGTACTTTGGTTCTCCATAATATAAATATAATCCTTCTTAATGATAATGAGTCTTTTTTTTGAATAAGAGGTTTGAAATAAATCAAATTAATTTATATATCCTCTACTTTTGAAGGTATGTGTTGACAAGATATTAATGTTGCCATTGAATTGTAATAACATTAAGATTTACTTATGTTATTTTCAAACCAAAATTTTAAAAGTCAATTGTCACACTTTACAACAAAATCAATTACTTGACTTAATATTTGAGGATTAGGTAAATTGAGCATCAATTTCTTTACTTCATATTATAATTCATGAAAAAATTGATTAATGAGTGCAATATTATTTCACTTGATATCAATCATAAATTATCAATATTATATAGCATACAATGTTATATATTAATTTTCTTATTACAAAATATGATTCTTATTTATTATAATATAAATTGCATCATTTTTTCTATATATAGATCAAAATTTTACCAAAAAAGATTTTAAATTATCTAATATTAGATCATTTTGTTCAAAAAAAGATAAAAACCATGATAATACAGAATCAAAAAGTATTGTTTCAATAAATCTGACTTGTGATCTTGGAGTTGGATAGCTTTAGAGTTCAAGTTCAATTGCTAATTTTACTTAATTGATGAATTCTTAAAACTTTGATCTTGTACCATCAAACTTCTTAAGTAAGGCAATTTTTAGTTTTTTAGTACTCAAATGTTATTGTGTAATGATATGATTATATGGTGAATAATAAAAATATGGATATTATTATAGAAGAGCCTAGCAAAAAGATATAGTAAAAAAATAAAGATAAAAGATAGAAAGATAATAAAAGATTTAGTCTTAATGTTACTTTTTTATAGAGGGGACTTCTATAAATTTAAGAGTTTCTTGAGTTTTGTGGTGAGTATACAATTAAATTTTGAATAATATATTAGTGTACTAGTTGTAAATATGTGTGTAAATTTGAGGTCAATCAAATAATTAGATTGAAATATGTGAAGGTTTTTATGAATTAAGGTCTCACAAATTTGAATTTGAGGATCACTAAGTGTTTCTAAGATCTTTAGTAATCTAGCAATTGGATTGAGGTGAATTTTCTTTGTGTGGATATTAGATTTGATTTCAAATGTTTAGATAAAATTTGAAAGCAATTCAAAAATTTAAAGAGGAATTGGTGCTAAATGTTCTACATTTAGGTTGGAATAAGAGGCCATCCAATGCTAGATTGGATTATCTTATATTTCTCTCAATTTAAAAGTAAAATCAATTTTATCTTTCTTTTACTTATTTTTAACTAAAACATTAAGAAGTGTGCAAATTTTGAAGTGATATTAATAATTTCATCATTAGTTGTTGAGATTCCATTTTGCTATAGGATTTAGTTTAGAATCTGCCCATGGTTTGATTATGGCTTAGAATTTGGTTTAGAGTTTGGTTAGGATTAGGATTTTCTTAGAATTTGATTTAAAACTTGACTATGGATTGATTAGGATTTTTCTAAGATTTTTCTATGGTTTAAGATTTTATTAGGATTTCATTAAGATTATATCTAGGATGTGATTAAGGTTCAATTAAGATTTAAATTAGGTTTTGACCTTGAATTTGGTTGAGATTCAATTAAGATTTCTATTTTTAGTATTTATTTAAGATTCTTTATTTTTTATTTAAATATTTTTATTTTTAATATTTCTTTAAGATTATTTTTATTTTTTTAAAGATTTATTTTCATATTTCTTTTGTAACTTCTTTTAAATTTATTTTAGATTGGTCAAAATTTGATTAGGATTATTAAGATTTATATAAATTTTATTTAATATTCTATTAGACTTAGTAGGATTATTATTACATTTCTACTTACATTCTTCAATTAGGTACCCAATGCATTTTCAAGCAAGAACACATATAATACAACAATGTATTTTAACTTGCAAGATAAGTTATTTATATGGATTCCACATACTTAGCTTATTTTATAAGTTTTCAACATATATGGCATGTGATTAACTTGTTGACTAAGTTTCTAACCTACTAATCAATTACAAACACATGTAAAGTAAAAATCGTATCTATGAAGCTTCTAAAAAGCTTTTTTTTAGAAGATATTATAAAATTAATCTATTTTTATTTACTTCCATCTATTCATACTATCTAAGTAATAATTACAATAAATATATATCTATGACAATTACATA